>NC_057710.1:137767296-137807620 GCF_004010195.1 Chiloscyllium plagiosum | reverse complement strand
TAGTCTGGCTGTCATTTCTGAGACTTCTTTGGTATGTGGTAAGGTGGTTAGGGTTTCTGGCTGTGTTTGGTCTGCTTGTCGTGGTTTGTTCCTGAGGAATCTGCACACTGTATTTTTTGAGTGTACGTTCTTTTTGAATACGTTATATAAGTGGTTCTCCTCTGTTTTCTGAAGTTCGTCTGTGCTGCAGTGTGTGGTGGCTCGTTGGAATAGAACACTATTCCAACGAGCCACCACACACTGCAGCACAGACGAACTTTGTAACAAACTTAAAAGACCCGGTACAACCCATGGCCAAAACCAACGTCATCTACAAAATTCCATGCAAGGACTGCCACAAACACTACGTAGGACAAACAAGAAGAACGTTAGCCACCAGGATACATGAACACCAGCTCGCTACAAAACAAGAAATGATCCTCTCTCACTCGTAGTCCTTCACACGGATGAAAAAAACCACCATTTCGACTGGGACAACACATCTATTCTGGGACAGGCTAAGCAAAGACATGCCAGAGAATTCCTAGAGGCCTGGCACTCCAACCACAATGCCATAAACAAACACATAGATCTAGATACCATCTATCAACCCCTCAGAAAACAAACAGGAAATGACATCACCACAAACCCCAGGAACCCCATCCAGGACAAAGATATAAATAGAAAGCAGGAGATAACAGCTTCGCTTCACTTGGAGGTCGCCACTGATGATGTTATCTAGCCAGGTAATGAAACGTCTGGATATCAAATCTACAGCTCAGTGAGCAAACCTACACCCTAAACTTCAACCTGAGCTACAAACCTTCACAAACCTTGCATAGTGGAAATTGCTAAGCTGTTAATTTTGGATGGGAGAACAAAAGAACAGAACATAATTTAAAATGAGAGAAACTGCAGAAAGTTGCAATACAAAGGAACTTAGGGTTATGTATGCACAAAGTACAGAAAGTTAGCACACAGCACGAGGCTGGTAATCAGGAAGGCTAATGGAATGTTGCCTCTTATTCAAGGGGGTTGGAGTATAAGAATAGGGAATTCTTGCTGCAACTATACAAGATGCTGCTGAGACCACATCTGGAGTACTGTGAGCAGTTTTGATCCCCTTATGTAAGGAAAGATATCATTTCATTGGAGGCAGTTCAGAGAAGGTTTACTAGGATGATCCTTTACATGGAGGAATTGTCTTATGAGCAAAGACTAAGCAGTTTAGGACTTTAGTCATTGAACTTTAGAGGAATTAGAGGTGATCTCATTGAAACATATAGGATTCTTAAGGGGCTTTACAGATTAAATGCTGAGACCGTCTTTCCCCTTACAGGGGAAACTAGGACCAGAGGGCATAGTCTCAGAATAAAGGGGAATTAATTTAAGAGTGAGATGAGGAGCAATTTCTTCTCTCAAGAGGTTCTAAGTCATTGGAACTCCTTGCCACGGAGAGCTGTGGGGGCTGAGGCCTTGTGTACATTTCAAGCTGAGACAGATTCTTGATCGTAGGGGAATCGAGGGGTCCGGGGATCGGCATGACCCTATTGAACGGTGGAGCAGATTTGGAGGGCCGAATGGCCCAGTCTGGTTTCTATTTATTACGGTCTTACGACTTTGTTATTCTAATCCTTTTCATATGAAGTAACCCGTTTAATTGATCTTAAATACTGAGCGAGATGCTCGCCAAATTATAATTTTTAACTGTAAATGATCAAACAAGGCTGAATTTAACTTCCATGGAGATCATTTCCTTGTATTACTCATTGCTCACTTCTCTTCAATTTTCCACCTCATCTTTTGCCCACTGCTGCATTTTCAAACTCTCTACTGCTTACTCCCTTTATCATCAGTGTTAAACAGCTATTGAAATGCTCAATACTCCCTCAATTTCAGTTCTCTTTTCAACAGTAAAATTTCTACTTTGTACCACTTTGAGAGCTCTTATCTTCACTCTCTTGAGTCCAAGGGACATAGTTTTGAAGATATCATCGAGTTATAGAGTCATAGAGTGTACAGTGTGGAACAGGCCTTTCAGATCAACTTGCCCATGGCGCCCAGTTTTCACAATTTAAACTAATCCCATTTGTTTGTGTTTGGTCCCATTTCCCTCCATTCTTATCCCACCCATCTACCTGTTTAAATGCTTCTTAAATGACAAAATTGTACCTGCCTCCACTATTACCTTTGGCAGCACATTCCAGACACTCACCACCCTCTCTATTGAACGCAAAACATAATTGGATCTGGATGGACCATATCAAAATTTGCCAAACTATTCATTATTTTATCGCCATCCGAGGAAATAAAGGTTAATTAAGATGTCTTACTTGTGCTTCAAACCACAAAATCTACATCAAAATTCTCTTCTCATAGAGTTACTGAGTCCTATAGCATAGAGACAGGCCCTTTGGTCGAGTCTGGTCCATGCTGTTCAAAATGTCCATCCACGCTAACCCCATTTCCATACATTTGGCCGATATCCTTCTAAACCTTTCCTTTCCAAATATTTGTCCAAATGCCTTTTGAATGTTGTTAATGTACCCACCTCAACCACTTCCATTGGCAGCTCATTTCATATGTGTACCACTCTCTGTGTAAACAGGTTGCCCCTCAAGTTTCCTTTTATTTTTTTCTCCTCTAATCTGAAATTGATGCCCTCTGTCATCAATTCCCCAACCTAGGAAAAAGACTGAGTGCATTCACCCTATCCATGCCTCTCATGATCTTATACACCTCTATAAGGTCCCACCCTCAGTCTCTTACATTCTAAAGAAAATACTCCTAGCTTGTCCAACCTCTCCCTATCACTCAGTTGAGTACTGGCAACATCTTTGTCCTATCCTTTCTTCAATGATTCTAGGACTATTAGGAGGCCTGTAAAAGACTCCTAACAGGGTGACCTCACCTCCTAGCTTGTCCAACCTCTCCCTATCACTCAGTTGAGTACTGGCAACATCTTTGTAAATTTCTTCCGCACTTTTCCAGTTTAATAATATCCTTCCTAAAAGAAGGTGATCAAAACTGAACACAATACTCCAAATGTAGCCTCACCAATATCCTGTATAATTGCAACAAACCTTCCAACTTCTACACTCAATGCACTGACCAATGAAGATCAATGTGTCAAAAGGCTTCTTCACTGCCCTGTCTATCTGTGACTCCACTTTCAGAGAACTGTGAACCTGAACTCCAAGATCCCTCTGTTCCATTCCACTCCTTAAGGCCCTACCATTCATCATGAAACTCCTACCTTGATTTGATTTTCCAAAATGCAAGGCCTCATACTTATCTATATTAAACTCTCGGCTCACTTCCCCAGCTGATCAAAGTTCCACTGCAATTTCTGATAATCCTCCCCATTTATTCGCGATACTGCCTACTTTAGTCTCATCTGCAAACTTACTAATCATTATTGAACATTCTCATCCAAATCATTGATATAAATAACAAACAGCAATGTACCCAGCACCAATGCCTGTGGCACTCCACTAGTCACAGGCCTCCAGTCCAACAAACATCCTTCCACTATTACCCTCTGCTTCCTATCATCCAGCCAATTATGTAAACAATTTGCCAGCTCCCTGGATTTCATGCAATCTAACCTTCCAGAGCAGCCTATGATTTGGAAACGTATCAAAAGCCTCACTGAAATCCACATAGACTACATGTACTGCTCTGCCGTCATCAACCTTCCTGGTCATTTCATCTTCTCTGTTATTTACATGGCCATCTGAGCACCTGCATGAAGTTCACAGATCACTTTGTCATGAAAATCGAGACCATCCTTTCTGATGTTTCAGGCACGATTTTCCTAAACCTTCCAGTCTGCCCAATGTCTTAGCCTGGAGCCAGTGTCTGTTTCATTCTGCTCAGATTCTCTCTGTGTTCATCTTAATTTTAAACCCCTTTTTTTGATCCTTCTGTTTCATTCTCAGTACTTTGCTGACTGCTGAAATTCCCTTCCTTATTCACCTGCTGGACAGCATTGTTCAAGGCTCCCTTTCATGAACAACAAAATGACCATTTTCTCACACACTCAACTTTGATCCTTTTGCATGAAAAAATCAGCACCTGTTCCCATCTGGCCTGTACTTACCTAAACACTTGGCAGAATGTAAAGTGGGGAGCAGGGTGGGTGGAGGCATTGAATCGAGAGGGAGTTACCATGCCAGATCTTCAGGATCAGAGTTTGGAGTGATCCTGATGTTGGGGAGGAAGAGAGACAGCAAAACCAAATCAGTACAATGGGAAGGTAATTTTATTGAATAGCGTATCATTATCACTCTTCAGCAAAGAAGTTTTCTGCAATTAATTTATACCTTTGCAATTAAGCTGAGGCACACAAGGATGATGGGCCTTTTAAAGCTGACTGTAAGCAGGAAGGTCAGTCTACAAAAAGGAGCTGAGCCATTTGAAGTGCCTGCCACATCTCTGCAGCCTTCTTCAGAGAGGAAGTTTGGAGACGGTTCCAGGGAGATCGCGGGTCATTAGATCAAAGTCAAGGTGCACCTCAAGAAGTTAGAAGGTGACAGGAGATCATGGAGGAAGGGCAAGAGTCATTGGAGCAACATCTACATTCCCAATAAGGATGTTAAGCATCATTGGGGGGAGGGTCAAGGGATATGGAGGAAACTTGATATATAATGTGGAGCGATTGACAGTCACTGGGGAAGTCATCTTAGGGAAGGGCAGGGACACCTCAAAGAAGAACACAGACAGCTTTCACTGGCTCCAAGAGTTCAGAAACTAGAAGTGCTTCATTGGCAGGTGCCAGGGGTGTTTCATTCCGGACCAGGGATCTGTTGGAGGACATAACTTTGCCAATTTCTTGACACTCAAGGTCCTATTGGTGTCACTCTAGATCTTGCCCACACAGTAGAGGGAGAGAAGAACTGGATCCAGAGGCCCAAATGACAGGTGGAGAGCACCTGCAAGGGGCTCATCCAATGGCAGAACAAAACACCAAGCATGGTCAAGAGGGTGGGCAACCAGGAGCCAGTCAAGCAAAGACCCATGTCAAAGTACCTCGAGCTCACCTGAACTACCATCACATGTCATAGCAGCAATGCCAGTGAAGGTTGATGATGTTACCAAAGGTCATCTATCTGCAATGTTGTAGGATAAGAAGCAGTTCTGGACTTGGAGGAAATCCCTATGGCTGCGGAAGTCCAAGTTTTGCCACATTGACAGATCAGAAACACAAAGCTCTTTTGGACAAATTGAATCTTTTATTATGCCACGTGTTTCTCTAAAAGACAGCATAGAATCAAAAGATGACTGTGGATCTAAATACAGTGGCTGTCCAGAGAGAAAACCTGTAATGTCAATCTAAACATGCCAAGGGAACTTCAAACAGTTACAGGGAGAGGAGAAAGTCAAAGCAAACAGTTTTGTGTTTTCCTGTGAGTGCAGATACAATGAGTATCTTTTATCCCTATTCCCCTCAGCAGAAAGCCATCTGCTATTGGTTATAATTGTCCCTCACATCCATATCACTGGTATAGATTATAATCACCACTGGTCACAGCCTACCAACCTGACAATGACCTATTATACAAAAACAGAAATTGCTGGAAAAGCTCAGCCAGTCTGGTAGAATATGTGAAGAAAAAAAGAGGTACCACTTTGGGTCCCATGACTCTTCCTCAATTCTAGGCACCTGATCAGATGTACCCTAGAGCTAAGTGGGAAGCAAGGGAAGTGATTGCTGGGCCCTTTGCTGAGATATTTATATCATAGATAGCCACAGGTAAAGATCCGGAAAACTATAAGTTGGCTGACGTTGTGCCACAATTTAAGAAAGGTGAGAAGGAAAGCCAGCGAACTATAGACCAATGAGCCTGACAAGTTACAGTGATTATGGGGGATTTCAATATGCAGGTGGACTGGGAAAATCAAGGTGATAGTGGTTCGCAAGAAAAGGAATTTGTGGAATGTCTATGAGATGGCTTTTTGGAGCAGCATGTGTTGGAGCCCACTTGGGAACAGGCAATACTGGATTTAGTGTTGTGCAATGAGGCAGTCTTGATAAGGGAGTTTAAGGTGAAGGAATCCTTTGGAGGCAGTGATCATAATACGATTGATTTTACTCTGCAATTTGAGAAGGAGAAGATAGAATCAGAGGTAATGGTATTACCGCTGAATAAAGGGAACTCCAGAGGCATGAGGGAGGAACTGGATAGAATTGACTGGGAGAGGAGCCTAGCAGGAATGACAGTGGACCAGCGATGGCAGGAGTTTCTGGGAGTAATTCTGGGAGTAAGACAGAGCAGAGATTCATCCTGAGGAAAAAGAAGCATGGTACAGGGAGGATACCTGGCTGACTAGGGACGTCAGAGATAACATAAAAGCAAAAAAGAAAGCATATAATGTGGCGAAGAGCTGTGGGAAACCAGAGGATTGCAAAGTTTACAAAGACCAACAGAGGGCAACAAAAACAAATAAGGAGGGAGAAGATTAAATATGAGGGTAAGCTAGCCAGTAATATAAAGGAAGACTGTAAGAGTTTCTTTAGATATATAAAGGGCAAAAGAGAGGCAAAAGTGGACATTGGGCTGCTGAGGAACTGAATAGTTATTTCACATCAATCTTCATGGAAGACTCGAGTAACATCCCAAAATTCAAGAGAATAAGGGGTCAGAGCTGAGTATGGTGGCCATCACCAAGGAGAAGGTACGAGAAAAATTGAATGGCCTGAAAGTGGATAAATCAGATGGACCAGATGGACTACAACCCAGAGTTCTAAGGGAATCCTTAGTGATCTTTTAGGAATCGCTAGAATCAGAGACAGTCCCAGAGGACTGGAAACTCGTGAATGTGGCACCCCTGTTGAACAAAGGAGTAAGGTAAAAGATGGAAAATTACAGACTGATTAGCCTAACCTCGGTCATGGGTAATATCCTGGAATCCATTGTGAAGGATGAGATTTCTGAATACTTGGTAGTGTTTGGTAAAGTAGGGCAAAGTCAGCATGGTTTCATCAAGGGCAGGTCATGCCTGACAAATCTGCTAGAATTCCTTGAGGAGTAACGAGCAGGTTAGACCAAGGAAAGCCAATGGACGTTATCCACCTGGACTTCAAAAGGCTTTGACAAGGTGTTGCACAGGAGGCTACTGAGTAAGATAAGGGGCCATGGTGTTAGATGCAATGTGCTAGCATGGATAGAAGCTTGGCTGTCTGGCAGAAAGAAGAGAGTGGAGATAAAAGAGCCCTTCTCAGAATGGCAGCCAGTGCCAAGAGGTGTTCCACAAGGCTCAGTGTTAGGGACTACAACTTTTCACTTTATACATTAATGATCTAAATGAAGGAACTGAGGGCATTCTGGCTAAGTCTGTAAATGATACAAAGATAGAGGGACAGGTAGCATTGAGGAGGTATGGAGTCTGCAGAAGGATTTGGACAGGTTAGGGGAGTGGGCAAAGAAGTGGCAGATGGAACACAATGTGGGAAATTGTGAAGTCATGCACTTTGGTAGGAAGCTTAGAGGCATGGACAATTTTCTACATGGGAAAAAAATTCGAAAATCTGGGAGTTCTCGTCCAGGATTCTCTAAATGTAAATTTGTAGGTTGAGTAAGTAGTTAGTAAGGCAAATGCAATGATGACGTTTATTTTGAGAGGACTTGAATGTAAAAGCAGGGACATACTTCTGAGGCTCTATAAGGTTCTGGCCAGACCACATTGTGTATAGGTTTGGGCCCCATATCTCAGGAAGGATATACTGGGCCTGGAGTGTGTTCAAAGGAAGTTCATGTGAATGGTCCCAGGAATGAAAAGCTTAACGTATGAGGAACATTTGAGGACTCTATGTCTATACTCGAGTTTAGAAGGATGATGGGGTATCTAATTGCCACTTACAGAATACTGAATGGCCTGGTCAGAGTACATGTTGTGAAAATGTTTCCATTGGTAGGAGAGACTAGAACTTGAGGGTGTAAGAAAACCCTTAAGAACAGAGATAAAGAGAAACTTCTTCAGTCAGAGAGAGTGATGAATCTGTGGAATTCATTGCCACAGAAGGCTGTGGAGGCCAGGTCATTGATTATATTTAAGACTGAGATAGATAGGCTCCTGAATATCAAGGGGATCAAGGGTTATTGGGAGAAAGCAGGAGAATGGGTTTGCGAACCTTCTCAACCATGATTAAAAGGAGGCAGACTCAATGGACTGAATGGCCTAATTTCTGCGCCTATGTCTATGGTCTTATGGTCGTATTGGCTGATATAGAGGTGATCAAGTTGTTGGAGAGAATCCTGATGGACGGGATTTACATGTATTTGTGAAGGCATGCTTGCCTTTTTCAGTCAGTGTAGGAGTATAGGAGCTGGGAGGTCATGTTGCAACTGTACAGGACATTGGTTAGGCCACTTTTAGAATACTGCATTAAAGTCTGGTCTCCCTGCTATAGGAAAGGTGTTGTAAAACTTGAAAGGGATCTGAAATAATTTATCAGTGTGGAAACAGGCCTTTCGGGCCAACATCTACCCTCTGAAGAGTATCCCATCCAAACCCATTCCTCTACATTTACCCCTGACAACTGCACCTAACTTACACATCCCTGAACGATAGACAAGTTAGCATGGCCAATTTACACAACCTGCACATCTTTGGATTGTGGGAAGAAACTGAAGCAACCAGAAAAAACCCATGCAGACACAGGGAGAATGTACAAACTCTGCATAGTAACCTGAAGCTGGAATTGAACCCAGGTCCCTGGCACTAAAAGGCAGCAGTGCTAACCACCATGCCACCCCTGTTGCCAGGGTTAGAGGGTTTGAGCTATAGGGTGAGGCTGAATAGTTTGGGGTTATTTTCTCTGGAGTATTGGAGGCTGAGTGTTGACCTTATAGAGGTTTATAAAATTATGAGGGGCACACGTATGGTGAATAGCCACAGTGCTTGCCCCAGGTTGGGTGAGTCAAAAAGTAGAGGGAAGAGGTTTAGAGAGAGGGGAAAAATTTAAAAAGGACCTGAGCAGCAACTTTTCACACAGAGGGTGGTATGTGTATAGAATGAGCTGCCAGAGGAAGTGGTGGAGGCTGGTACAACTGCGACATTTAAAAGACATCTGAATGGGTATATGAGTAGGAAGGGTTTAGAGGGATATGGCCAAATGCTGGAAAATGAGACTAGATTAAAGTTTTGGATTCCTGCTTGGCATAGATGGGTTGGACCAAAGGGTCAGTTTTGAAGCTATGTAGCTCTATAACTCTATAATCCATTATGACATTTCTTGCAATTTTGCATTTATATTCTATTCTCTTTCTTTATCAAATTCATGGTCCTTCTTTGCTGAATTTTCCAATTCTTCTAAACCTTAGACTTCAACTTTTTTTTTTGCAACTTCTTGAGCTTCCTCATTTAATCTAATGCTATTCTTAACTTCCCTTGTTTGCTATTAGCTATGACCCTTTTTCTTTTCCTACTGAGTAGTTTTGCTTTAAAAGAATGAAATTTTGTGAAACCTAACATCAATTCTTTAAATGCTAGCCATTGTCTATATACCACCAAACATTTAGAGTATTTTTTTAAATCACCACAAACAATTTCCTCTTCAAACCTTCATTTAATTTGATTTAAGATCTTCATTTCAGATTCAACTAAATTTCATTCAAGCTTAATAAAAATCAACCATATTATCATTGCTGCTTCCTAAAGTTTCTTATGCTACAAGGTTATTAATTAGCCCTTTCTCATTAGACAATTGCCCGTGCCCTGATTTATCCTGTGAGATGAACAGAAATATAAATGTCATAAGCTGAGTGCTCCTTAGCACATGTAACAAATTGTACATGAGTGTGAAACAATGACTTCAAATTTCAGCCCTAAATGAAGATTGGAAAAGACAAATAAGTGGGCAAAAAGATACATAAACAAAAAGAAGAGAACAAGCAAAAATAAACAAAGGACTACTCCAAGTAAACAGTAAAGTTGCCATGATCTTTACCAATCCATTTGGTTGCTTTCTCATTTGAGAGGAAGAGGTAGACGACTGTTGGTGGTTTAACCTGAGTGTCACACCCACAGAGAGGTTGAGAAGGTATGTTTTCCATTCTAACCTCAGCCAGTCTCAGCAATTCAACCCATGTTACTAGTATCACATTGTGTCACAAGCCAGCTGTCCAGCCAACTGAGCTAACTGACCCTCAATAACAAATGCCAAGAAACAAGTAAATGAGTAGAGAGAAATCTGATATGCTTATATTGAATTGATCTATTTAAAAATCACAGCCCTGTTCATTTCTAATATTTATCTGAAGACCATAAGACTATGATATATAGGAGCAAAATTAGACCATTTGGCCCATTGAGTCTTCTCTGCTAATTGATCATGTCTGATATGTTTCTCAATTACAATCTCCTGCCTTCTCCCCATAACTCTTGATGCCCTCCCTAATCAAGAACCTCTCTATCTCTGTCTTAAATAAACTCAATGACTTGGTTTCCACAGTCTTCTGAGGCAATGAATTCCACAGATTAACCACCCACTGGCTGAAGAAATTCCTCCTTATTTCAGTTGTAAAAGGTTGTCCTTTCACTCTGGGATTGAGTCACTGTGACCTAATCTCTCCTACTAGTGGAAACATCTTCTCCATGGCCACGCAATCCAGGCCTATCGGTATTCTGTAAGTTTCAATGAGATTCCCCTTCATCCATTTAAACTCTATTGAGTTCACAGCTAGAGTTCTCAACTGCTCCTTATATGACAAGCACTTCATTCACAGGATCATTCTTGCAAACCCCCTATGGAACTCCTCCAAGACCTGAGCATTTTTCCTTAGATACAGGGCCCTAACTGCTCACAGGTGTATGAATCATATTATACAGAGCATATTTTATATTCTGACCTTTGTAATCATACAAGGGTGATGAATAATTAAAATGCTGTACATTCTTAGTATAGAAACTTAAAAATCAAGAAAATAAATTATGTTGCTGATTATGCATCAACCATTATAAAGAAGATTCGCCTTTATAGAAAGGTGTATAATATATTATTCTTTGATGATAGCTTTGGAAAGTTGCAATCTCAAAATTGATGTGACCTACATTACACCTTGGCCATGAATTCAGTCTGTAACAGATACAGCTGTATCCCACAGGGCTGATGACATTTAGCTCTGCTTGTTCTACTTGTCCCTTTAATTTTTGCAGTAACATTTGCAACTGGGGTCAATGCGATGAATCAGTGATTGAACATCCAATTATAGATTCTTCTTGCAGATTCATCTTTACAGGATATTCACTGGAGGATAATGAGCTTCACATCAATCGCTGAGGGTAGACAACCTCATATTCTACATGTGATGATGTTTTCCAGGTCACTGCACTCCTTTGTGCAAACTATGCTGGAGCATATTATGTATGGAACTGGTGAACATACATACAGACTTGAACAACAGTCGAAACTTGTGTAAATATCAAACATGAAAATTTGGCTAAAAAAAATTCATTTTTCGCATACCTCATTTATAGTTTGACTCCCAAACTTTAGGCAAAAAGTATCTGTTTATACTTAACATCTGCCTGTTGCTGAAGTCAAACCCATCCTGTTCCTAACTTACTTGATAGAATCATTGAATAGCTCACAATTCAATGTGGCTGTTCAGCTCCTTGAGTCTGTGCATATGAAGTCAAAGCTAACACCTCATTGATATTTTTGTATTCATGGCAGTGCCACTCTCTGATATGGCAATGTATTAAAATGGCAGATACAGAGCCCAGTATAAATTGAGAGTGGCATAGCAGATGAATAGTTGTGCAACAGCTAAAGAATTAAATATATCAGAGAAGAACATTAGGAACTAAGGAAGCTCTCGGCATAGCTTAAGTAAATCCCTCGTAATAACTGGAGAAAAAGGAAAGCTTAGAATTAATGAACTGTTCATTAAAGATAATGTAAGCACAATAAGAGAGGGATGAGCTAACTTCAGGAAACCAGGAAACCAGGTAGAGATGAGGAATGACAAAGGCCATGTCATTTGTGGGAGTCGTATACAACCCCCACTAACCACAAGAAAGGACAGGGTTTCAAGGAAGAAGGAATGGGAGCTTTCAGAAGGAATTTTAAACAATACATAGACTGGAAAAATCTAATGGAAAAACAGTCTAGATGAGGAATTCATTAAATGCTTTTGGGATAATTCCTCAGTATGTTATAGCACAACCAGAGAGCAGGCTATACTAGACCTGGTTCTGACCAATGAGATAGGATGAAACATTCACCTTTTGTGAAAACACCCCTGAGTAGCAGTGGCCAAAGTATGATTGAATTTTACATATTGTTTAGGTGAACCTTCTTTATAATGGTGGATGTATAATAAACAGCATCGAGTCATGGAGTCATTAAAGATGTACAGCACGGAAACAGATCCTTTAGTCAAACTCATCCATGCTGACCAGATATCCTAACCTAATCTAGTCCCATTTGCCAGCACTTGGTCCATATTCCTCTAAACCCTTCATATTCATATACCCATCCTGATGCCATTTAAATGCTACAATTGTACCAGGCTCCACCACTTCCTCTGGCAGCTCATTCCATACATGCACCACCCTCTGCGTGAAAATGTTGCCCCTTAGGTCCCTTTTAAATCTTTCCCCTCTCACTCTAAACCTATGCCCTCTAGTACTGCACTCCCCCACTCCTGGATAAAGACTCTGTATATTTATCCTATCCATACCCCTCATGATTTTATAAACCTCGATAAGGTCACCCCTCAGCCTCCGATGCTCCAGAGAAAACAGACCCAGCCTGTTCAGCCTCTCCCCATAGCTCAGTCCTCCAACCATGGCAACATCCTTGTAAATCTTTTCAGAACCCTTTTAAGTTTCACAACATCCTTCTGATAGGAATGAGACCAGAATTGCACGCAATTTTTCAACAGTGGCCCAACCAATGTTCTGTACAGCCGCAACATGACCTCCCAATTCCCGTACTCAATACTCTGACCAATAAAGGAAAGCATACCAATGCCTTCTTCATTATCCTATCTACCTGAGACTCCACTTTCAAGGAGCTATGAACCTGCACTCCAAGGTCTCTTTGTTCAGCAACATTCCGCAGAATCTTATCATTAAGCATACTTTGCTACCTTGAGTCTGAATGTTGTATAAGTATGAATGTTCAGCATTTTAATTATTCATCACTCATGCATGTTCAGGGGAGAGAAATGTGGCTCTAAGACTACCATTTTGAATTTAAAAGATATTATAACAGAGCTGGTGAAGGTGAACTGATGATTTAGGCGAAGGGCTAAGTCAATAGGGATGCAGTCGTAAGCATTCAAGGGGATATTCCAAAAAGGGGAAAATAGCAAATAGGATAAAGCCTAAAGGATGAACTCACCATATGTGGTTAATGAAAGATGTCAAAGATAGCATCAGGTTAAATAAAAAACATTAATTTGTGCAAGGATAGATGGTAGGTCAGAAGATTGGACAGAACATAAAAACAGCAGAGTAACAAAAAAGAGACTAATACAGAATGAAAGGTTAGAGGATGAAGCTTAGCCAGAAATATAAAAAGGTAGAAAAAATTTCTTTTTAAAGAATGGTTAACAAAGGAAGTGCTGGTGCTATAAAAGTTAAGTCTGTGGGATTGGTAATCGAGGATAAAGGGACGGCAAATGAATTGAACACATAGTTTGCATTGGTCTTTGTTAGAAAGGATATAAGTATTAGGAAGCAGAGAGTAGGAAATGGGTTATTTTCAGGTTGGCAGGATTTCACAAGTGCTGTGCCACTGGGGTTAGTTTTAGGGCCTCAACTCTTTACAAATTCAACAAATAATTTGGATGAAGGAACCTAAGCATGGTAGCTGAATTTGTTGATAACACAAGGATAGGTGGGATAGTGAATTATGAAGTGAATATGAGGGGTTTTCAAAAGAATATTGAAGGTTAATGAGTGGGCAAATAGAGTATAATGTGGGAAAGTGGGAAATTGTCTGTTTTGGCAGAAAGAATGAAAAAGAAGCATATTCTGTAAATGGTGAGAGGTTGCAGAGAGGTCTGGCTGTCCTAGTGTACAAATCACAATGTTATTATTCAGGCACAGCAAGTAATCAGGAAAGCTAATAAAATGTTCTGGTTTATTGTAAAGTGAATTGAATACAAGAATAGGGAAGTTGTGCTTCAGTAATGCAGGGCATTAATGAGAACATATTTGGAAGTCTAAAATGTACAGCTCTAGTCACCTTACATTTTTAATACATAGGAAGCAGCTCAGTGGAGATTTGCTACATTAAAACCCAGAATGAGTGGATTGCCTTAGGAGGTAAGGCTAGACTTGTATCCTCTAGAGTTTAGAAGACTCAGAGATGACTTACTTGAAACATATAAGATCCAGAGGGGACTTGACCAGGTGGCTGTAGGAGAGATGTTTCCTTTTGTGCGGGAATCTAGAACTAGGAGTCTTGGTTAAAAGTAAGAGGTTGTCCATTTAAGACAGACATGAGAAAACATTTTTATTCTCTGAGAGGGTTGTGAGTATTTAGAATTCCCTTCCTCAAAAGGCAGGAGATGCAGGAACTTAAAAGTATTTTTAAATCAAGGGTTACAGATTCTTGATGACCAAGGAGGTGTTAGGTTATTGGGGATATGTAGGAAAGTAGAGTTGATGTTAAAACCAGAGCAGCCATGATCTTATTGAATAGTGGAGTGGGTTTGAAGGACTAACAAATGGACACAGATTGGCTTGGGTTGGGAGGTGGCTGAAGCTGTCATGAATCTTTACATGCCAACTCGTCAAATAGTGAACAAAGTTGGATAGAACACAGAGACAGCTAATGATAGAGAGCATTGATTCACATGTGTGCTGCTGTGTGTACCTGCTGGAGCCAAGCTTAAGCCAATGGCAATATTCAAGAGAAAAAACCCTCCTGCCCAGAAAAACAACAGCTGCCAAAATGAGTACTTATCCACATTCATGAATAAAGGATAGATGGATGAAGGTGGCTAAATTTATGACTGAGGAAAGTTTGGAGTTTCCAATGAGGAGGATTGCGTTTAAAAAATGAATGATTTATTGTCATGTATATCTTGAAGATATAGTGAAAAGTGCTTTTGTAACCACAATCAGGCACCATTTTGAGTTACAATTAAAAGAAAGAAGAGTTCAACTACTGTTCAAATTGCGGTCTCAAGCTCAGCTTCAGGGCTTCTGAAAGGTCTCTGCAAGGTCAGCCCCAAGTAGGTCTACTCTGGGAACAGCAATGATGACGTGAATACCTCATGAGGCCCCAGCTCTGCTATGGCCACCTCCTTACTGTTACTGTCTAGAGTCCAGGCTCCTGGCCTACTGCCGCTGGAAGTCCCAATCCATGCTGCCAATGTTGCAGCCCCTGCCTTACTAATGTCACTCAGACCTTAAAGATGAAGGAGAAAAGAAGAAGATAAAGAAAAAAGACAAAAGGCATGTGGACTGCAGTGTATACGCTCCTTGGAACCTGAACATTACCAACCATAGCGGTGCCATCTTGAATGTCTTCTCATCTAGGACAATGTTCAGACTACCCTTTATCAGTAATGTTGTTGCTGAAGTTAGAATAGAATCATAGAATCCTGACAGAGAAGAGCAATTCATAGATTCCCTACAGTGTGGAAACAGGCCCTGCAGACCAACAAGACCACACTGACCCTCTGAAGAGTAACCCACCCAGACGTATTCCCCTATCCTGTTTCTCTACATTTACCCCTGACTAATGCACCTAACCTACACATCCCTGGACACAATGGGCAATTTACCATAGCCAATTCACCTAACCTGCATACCTTTGGATTGTGGGAGGAAACCAGAGCACCTGGAGGAAACCCACGCAGACATGGGGAGAATGTGTAATCCCCACACGCACAGTCATCCGAGGCTGGAATCGAACCTGGGTCCTTGTTGCTATGAGGCAGCAGTGCGAACCTCTGAGCGACTGTGCTGTCCCCTGAGCCACCATTAGATCACAAGACAGTGATATTGAAGTGGTCTAACCAGCCTTTTTCAACCATTGGGTGTCTCTCTAACCAGGCTTTTAAGAATAGCGTTAGAACAAAGTGGAATGACTGGATGATCAGAGGAGAGACTAGTTGCCAAGGGAGGCAGCATACGGATTCGAATGTTAAAAATTCCATCATTAAGGCGTTAGATAAAATCTTGTGCATTATAAGGAGATGCTGTATAAGCTAAGACTTTTTGTCCTGGAGTGTAGGAGACTGAGGGTTGACCTTAGAGAGGTATATGAAATCATGAGAGGCATGGGTAAGGAGAATACCTAAGGTTTTTTTCCAAGGGTAAGGGAGTCCAAAACTAGAGGACATAGGTTTAAGGTGAGAGGGGAAAGATTTAGAAGGGACCTGAAAGGCAGCTTTTTCTTGCAGAAGGTGGTACCCATTTGGAAGAATCTGCCAGAAAAAGTGGTAGCAGCAAGTATAATTAAAATATTTAAAAGTCATTTGGACAGGTACATGGATAAGAAAGGTTTAGAATATATGGACCAAAGGCAGGCAAATGGACTAGTTCGATTTAGAATACCTGGTCAGCATGGACGTGTTGGATCCAAAGATCTGTTTCCGTGCTATATGATGTATGCTCCATGATGCTATCATTCCAAAAGTGTGGAATATCTGCCCTTGATACCACAGATGATGATCCTTGGAAATATTGTGGTTGATGACAACACAAATGCTGTTTTAGATGAAATTAATGACTTATAATCATTCAAGAAGCAGATCAAAACACGTTTTTGATTCTGAACATGAGGAGGAGGACTTCAATAGAATTTAATACATGTTCAGTTTCTGTTCTGTTGCTAAGTAATATGCTTTCTGCATCCATTCATCCTTTATTTTTGAATGTGGATAACTACTCATTTTGGCAACTGTTATTTTTCTGGGCAGGAGAGTGTGTTCTCTTCATTATCATCATTGGCTTATGCTTGGCTCCAGCAGTACACATATGGATCAATGCTCTCCATCATTAGTTGTCTTTGTTTTCCATCCAACTTTGATCACTGTTTGACTGGTGGGCATGTTGAAATTAAAGCTGATTGAAATTGTATGGATTTGTTTGTGAGTTTTGAGAAGCTCAGGTTGATGTTCTGGATGTAAGTTTGCTCGCTGAGCTGGAAGGTTCATTTTTAGATGTTTCGTGACCACACTAGGTAACATCTTCTGTGAGCCTCCAGATGAAGCACTGCTGGTGCTTCTCGCTTTCTATTTATATGTTTGGATTTCCTTGGGTTGGCGATGTCATGCCCTATGGTGATGTCATTTCCTGTGGTGATGTCATTTCCTGCTCTTTTTCTATGGGGATGGTATATGTGATCTAAGTCAATGTGTTTGTTGATATATATATATAAATAGAAAGCAGGAAACTCCAGCAGTGCTTCTTCCGGAGACTCACTGAAGACGTTACCTAGTATGGTGATGAAACATTTAAAAATGAACCTTCCAGCTCAGCAAGCAAACCTACATCCCATGCATGGATTTGTATTTATGGATTTTACTTTGATAAATTTAATAAACGTAACTTTTTTTTTATTCATTCTAGGGATGTGGGCAGTATTGCCAATATTTCCCATTCCAAATTGCTTTTGAGAAGGTGGTGGTGCTGAGCTGCCTTCTTGAACCATCGTAGTCCTCAGGGTGCAGGGAAATAATGCCATTAGGAAAGGAGTTCCAGGATTTTGACCTGGCATCAGTGAAATAACAACAATATATTTCCAAGTCAGGATGGTGTGTGACTTGGAGAACAGTTTGAGACTGATGGTGTTTTCATGATTCTGCTGCATGTATCTTTGTCCTTCGAGGTGGTAGAGGTCACAGGTTTGGAAGGTGCTGTTGAAGGAGCCTTAGTGAGTTGCAGCAGTATCTTGGAGATAGTACACACTGCTGCCCATACGCCTTGAGAAAACTAATGCTTAAAATGGTGGATGTGACTCCAATCAAACAGACAACTTCACCTCGGATACTGTCAAGTCCCTTGAATGTTGTTGGTACCATACTCATAGAAGAAGAAGTGCAAAAAGAGACTATTTGGCCCCTCACGTCCGTCCTGATCCTCTGAAGGGCAGTCCACCCTATCCCCGTAACCATGAATTTCCCATGGCTAACTCACCTAACCTACACAACCCTGGGTACAATGGGCCAACATTTAGCATGGCCAATTCACCAATCCTACACACCTTTGGACTGTGGGAGGAAACTGGAACACCTGGAGGAAACCCACGCTTACATGGGGAGAATGTGCAAACTTAGTACAAATTCTGGCCAGAGGCTGGCATCAAACTCAGGTCCCTGGCGCTCTGCGTCAGCAGTGCTAACCGCTGAACCATGGTGCCACCCACTATTCTAGACAAGTGGAGAATATTCCATTACACTCTTGACATGTGCCTTATAGATGATGAACAGACTTTGTGAGTTAGGAGATGAGTTACTCGCTGCAGGATTTATATGACAGAACCAACATTGTTTATGGTCAATGGCAACCTCTAGGATGCACCTGGGCAATTTCTACATCTCACAGTAAGTGTCAGTGTTATAAATGTGTTGTTTTACCAGGTGTGTGTGGCTAGTTCTGGAGATCAAGTTTTCAATACCATTGCTGGAATATTGTCATACCCATAGCTTTAGTAGTATCCAGTGCCTTCAGCCATCTCTTGATATCATGGGGGACATTTTCAGTTGGCATATGTGACACTGGGGACGTCCAGGGAGGCCAAATGGACTGTTCACTCAGCAATTGTGGCAGAAGATGACTGCAAATATTTCAGCCTTGTTTTTTGCACTGATATGCTTGGCTCCACTATCAGTGAGGATGAGGATATTTGAAGATCCTCTTCCTCTTTTAAGTTATTTAATTAACCACTACTATACATGGTTGTATGTGGCTGCTCTACAGAGAATAGATCTGAGCCATTGATTGTGAGATTGCTTAGCCCTGTCTATTGTATATTGCTTCCTTTGTTTGGCATGTAAATCCCCCTGTGTTGTCTCTTCACTGGGTTAATACTTCAGTTTTAATTCCGCCTGGTGCTGCTCCAAGCATCCCTACCTGAAAACTCCATTGAGCCAAAATTGATTCCCAACCCGATGGTATTTAAAGAGAATAGGATATGTTGGGCCAAGAAGTTTCAGATTGTGATGCCCAGTTTGTGATGATCTCAATAAGCCCAGATAACTAAATGAAACTACAGAGTGCATTAGGACATAAGCTTCAGGTAAGATTAGGTAGATAAATATGGAAGCATTTTCAGCTTAAGTTTCTCACTTCATCCAAAATTATCAATAAGCGTAGGAAATAAGAATAAAGTTTGACACACTTATCCCATCCTGACAGGCGCAATTGACTGATTTCATCAGGACCATTATTTCCCCACTCTTCCACATCCAACACAACCTTGTTTTTTCAAGGGACAAAATAAACTGCTTGGTCAACTTAGGAAAACAAATCTTCTAAGTTCCCCTGTGATCTCACAGGCAGTCAAGGAAAATCTTCGGTAACTGATATCATTTGTCCATATTAATAAAAAACCCTCCACATTTTCCAACCATTCCTTGAGACCTTGACACGCTTTCCAATTGCACGGACCTGTCGAATTCTTTGTCTGCTTGCAGTGAATAAAACAATGTAATTCATTAAATCCAACCTAATTTTAGTTTTTCAGAGTCAGTCTACAGTGACTTTCCCCAAACCTTCTCCATCTATCTAAAGAAAATAGGTTATGTATGTGGTTTGAATGCCATCATTATTGTCACGATTTTAATCCAGTCCTTCAAAGCCTATGTTTTTCTTAACTAAGAAATCTTAATTTTCTGAGTTTGTCCAACCATAAGGGCCCTTAAACTGGATAATAATTAAGCAGTTCTCCAAATCCTGTTCAAAGACCTAGCTATTTCTATTATGAGACCAGAAGGAGATGATTTAGTTTCGAATGCAAGATTAATTAAAATGTTTGCATCGCTGTTGTAAATGACACTTAGTCAGAAATCAAAGTGGCTGAAACAATTCTGAACAATTAAATGTAGTGATGAATACTTTTTTTCACATCAATAATGCAATAAAAAGATGATTAATGAGATGGCTGGTTTTGTGTGAGTGCCTCACTCAGTTATTTGGACCCAACTATATAGGAACAAATTAACACGCTAAGCAGGACAAACAATGATTATTTTTAAAAAATGTTGGAAATGGTTAGCGGGTCTGGTGAAAGACAGAGATATAATTATAGAGTGGATCTCTGGACTGGGAGGCATTGAGCCTGAACGTGGACAGGGAATTTATTCAGCTCCAGGGCAGGATGGTGAATTTCAATCCACTGGACAGCCCAGTCAGTCTGGACAAGCAGTTAATGATGGGGGAATGGCGTACTTTGATGTTTTTTTGCATGACGAAGGGACCGAGGATGGGGGGGGTTGAGAGGAGAAAGTGAGGACTGCAGATGGTGGAGATCAGAGCTGAAAATGTGTTGCTGGAAAAGCGCAGCAGGTCAGGCAGCATCCAAGGAACAGGAGAATCGACATTTCGGGCACAAGCCCTTCTTCAGGAAGGGGGGGTTGAGAACCAACCCCTGTGTTCAAACATGTCTGTACCTGCCCCCCCACCCCCAGTTGGGTCAGGGTTAGGGCAAGATTCCTGACCGACCTTTGAAGATGAGGTTCGATGGAGCCCTATAAAATGCACTGATGTGGCTTTGCCTCCAGAGATGTGTTTTACCTGATGTGACAGTCAACATCCCCTCAACTTTTCTCACTGACTGTGTAGGCCTCTGCAACCTGGGTGCAGCAGCAACGTCAATACCAATCCCGATGTATAGAACACTGGAGTGTAACTTGGAGGAAACGATGGTGATAATGTCCATGTTATCCCTGTAACATAACAAAGTGGGCATGGATTTCATGGTATTGAAGAATCCAACAGATGTTTGTAACTGCCAACTATTAGAGTCATAGAGATATACACCAGCTGGGTGAGCAACAGAGGAAATAGAACAGGCTCCTTACTATTGTGGGCAATTTGTATTCAAATCACTTGCTAATGGCAACTGAACTTTTTTTTATTTCAAAAATATACTTTATTCATGGTCCTCTCCACAGTGGGATATGGAGCACTCCGACATGGACGGACATGGACTGACTTGACACAGACGTTTGCCTTTGCTCCTCATTCTGATGAATGTCGCCAACCACATCACAAAGAGACAGTAGGAGAGTGTATGTGCCGCATGAGCACTAAACCCTACATATTCTGTGCCCCTCTGCAGATGATGCAGCCATTATCTCTGTGTTTTGTGTCTGTAGCTGCCTCTTTCATGGTCGTCTGGTCACAGATGTCTATCTTCACTCTGTAAGAACCAATAATATGGTTAACATTGCCTGTGACATCCCCTCCTCCTAACTCAGTTGGAGCCTGTGCATATTTCACATGCTCTGTGAGCTGATTGCAATCGATGTGAAGCTACAATCTACAATAACAGGATTGACGCAGGTTCCCCTTGAAGAGCCTCCCATCAACTGGAAGTGGACTGTGTTTTCAGTCAACAAACAGACCCTACCCACTGTCACAGCCACTTTCTATTCCTGGGTCACATTTAGGAACCGAGAGATCAGAGAAGGTCATACAGGACATGTTGGATATTGCAATTCCCAGGCTTGGTCTGGGTTATCTGGTTCCCTTCACCGACCCTCCCCCAAACCCCCATGCCTCTATCTCAATGGCACTTCCTGGGCAGCCTTGTCTACTGAATCCCCACATGGTCAGCACCACCACCTTGAACTATAACTCCAACTCCCATCCTTAACTCAGAGCCTTGTCACTACAGTTTAGTCATTCCCACCATTGTGATTACCTATATACCCCCTCTCTGGTCCTTTAATCTCTATTGTCAAGGAATTGTTGGAAGATGTTAATGCTTCTTCAGTGAAATAATAATTTCCATCTTTGGATCTTGAAAAGCATAATCTGGCTGCATTAATTTAACTTTAGTCTGTTTTGTCCTTTATGTGCACTTACCCATAGCTGTTATGTAAATTTAAAATTGTAAGCCAGTTAAATGTCATTATGAGGTCTGTAGTTGCTACAGTGTGGGTGGTTTCTGAGATGAATCACTCTATTCATCCTTACAATTGGGTATTGCATGATTCTCGAGTTTTTGTCTCCAGTACTTTAGCCAGGATCCGATTCCATATGTTCAATAACTTTTGTGTGTAAAAGAAAATCAATGAGTACAACAAAATATTTGCATTTATGTAGCAGCTGTCATGATACCACGCATCTCAAAATAGCTTCCACAGTCAGCACAATGGCTCAGTGGTTAGCACTGCCACCTCACAGCAGCAGCAGGGACCCAGGTTCGATCCCTCCCTTGGATGACTGTGTGGAGTTTGCACATTCTCCCTGTGTCTGCGTGGATTTCCTTCCAGTGCTCCGGTTTCCTCCCACAATCCAAAGATGTGCAGGTCAGATGAATTGGCCATGCTAAATTGCCCATAATGTTAGGTGCATTAGTCAGAGGGAAATGGGTCTGGGTGGGTTACTCTTCGGAGGGTCAGTGTGGACTTGATGGGATGAAGAGCCTGTTTCCATACTGTAGGCAATCCAATCTAATCAGTTGTGTTGAAGCACAGCAAACTCCTACAAACAGAATTGTCAGAATACTGGGGCAACACGCTTGCTCTTCCTCAAATAACGCCATTGGTCTTTGACATGCCCCTGAGCAAATAGATAAGGATCTGCTTTAATGTTTCGTCTGAACGATGGCACATCTTACAATATGATGGTCCCTCAACAGGCAGCTCCTTAAACAGGGGAGCACCACTTCAGCTCTGAATTCTATATTCGTGCCTCAGAGTGGGACGTGAATCCAAAAACCTGTGACTCAAATATAGAATGCTGTTTAACCAAGCCACAGCTAGTACACACGCATTGCTATCTTTGGTTCTTATTCGTTTAACACTGTTGCCCTTGCCCCACCAGCTAAATTTAATGATATTTTCTAACTGCCATTCATGCAGCACTGCGGGAGACCATTTATTGCTTTGCACTTGTGTCAGCTATTGAAACAGGCATTGAATTTGCCCTGCACAATTTCCCATGTGTCAGTTGTCCTCCAACACTGGTATCACACAAACTGAAGTGGTTGAGGTGGGAACAGGTCAGAATGGAACATGACCCATCTTAACTATTTAGTCCAACATTCCTGCGCCATTGACATGAAGAGGTCTTTCCATTGACCTTGATTGCTCACAGATCTTCCCACATAATGCTCTTGCAGGTTATTTTTTTGTTAATGTTGTACATAATTTGCTTACACATTCCTAAGATTTACCTTGCTGTGTGCTCAACATCTGGCTTGTCATGTAGATTTTTATTAACTGCTTTTAGGCAAACAAACTCCACATATTGTAAGGCATGTGACAGTTCACTCGGCAACAACACTTCTTCAATAGCATCAAGGAGGTCAAGAATTTCCCCTTTTGAATCTATGCTTAATGATCTTTACTAAGGTATTACATCACAGTCCCAGAGGGCAGTTCTCTCATTAAAGGGGCAACTTTTTCATGCAGAGGGTAGTACATGTATGGAATGAGCTGCTAGAGGAAGTGGTGAGGCTGGTACAGTTGCAACATTTAAAAGGCATTTGGATGGGTATATGAATAGGAAGAGTTTGGAGGGATGGCATGGATGGGTTGGACCGAAGGGTCTGTTTCCATGCTGTACATCTCTATGACTCTATGATAATATATTGCAGGCTGTGAAGAGCATGGCATAGTCGTTCGGCTCCCGAAGGGTACCATGTCTGTTGTAGCCTGTGTCTGTCTCCTGAGGAGGTCATTACAGTTTCTCGTTGTGGCAGTCGATGAGTTGAGCATCATACCCTGTTCTTATGAGGGCATTCTTGAGCACTTTCAAGTGTCTGTCATGTTCCTGTGTATACTGTTGTGAAGATGTGAATGTACTTTAAGAGAGTTAAAAGCAGCAGAACTACCAGGCACAGCACCAAGTGTACTCAAAAAGGTAACAATGTAACACTAGGTCGAACAACTCAATTTGTTCATTGCTTGGATTCGGCCAATCAGATTAAATTAAACCTGAAACATATCAAACTCCATTTGAATTGAGTATATTGACAATCTTGAGGGCCAATGACACAATCCGATGCTCTGGAGTATAAGACCAGAGAAAATTGAACAGTTGAGAGGAGGACTACTACAACCTAGCATGTAAACCGACAGCCTGAAAAATAGCTCTCCTAAAAAGGCACCTTTTTGAGCAATAACCCGTAAAGCAGAAACTCCTAATCAGAAGAAAAGAAGACAGGAAGATCTGAAGACAAGAACTGAAAGCTGTCTGGTTTTGAGATGAGAAGTGTTGTTTTGTAAATCTTAATTGGGAGTTTTATCATACTAGTATTATAGAATGGAAGGTAAAAGATAGGTTAGAGAAAGAAATTGTAAATGGTGGTTAGTTAGTTAACTCTGTTATACTTTAAAAAATAAAGTTGTTAATTTTTACTTTAAATAGTTCTTAGTCACTCAGTTTTTACAAATTAATGCATGGGATAAATCTTTTCTGTGTTGGTGGTTTTAAATTAAGCAGGAGAGTTTACCCCGTGTCGTAACAATGCGGAGGGCTTGTCGGTTGGGGATGGCTGTTTTAATATGTTTTGGGTGGAAGCTAGAGAAGTGTAGCATTGTGAGGTTATCCGTGGGTTTGCGGTAGAGTGAGGTGCCCATCCTTGATGAAGGTGCATGTGCCCAAGAATGAGACAGATACTAAAGAGTATAAATCTTGTATAATTGTATAAGTCTTGCCTTTGTTTGTTTTACCAAAATGAAATACCTTGCATTTACCAAAATTAAACTCCATCTGCTACTCCTCACCTCATTGTCCCAAATGACTCTTACAACTTCGTGTTTACCACTGACCTATATCAGCAACTGCAGTATTAATATCAGAAGACATGATTAAAACCAGATAAGCATGAAAAGTAATTTGATTAGATTAGATTAGATTACATTACATTACAGTGTGGAAACAGGACCTTCAGCCCAACAAGTCCACACCGACCCGCCGAAGCGCAACCCACTCATAACCCTACATTTACCCCTTACCTAATTTAGAGGTGAAAAATGTGTGCAGAAATCTCCAGCACGCTTCCATCGAATACCTGCCAGATTTGTTGATATGTACTCTAAGGAGCATACCCTTGGTTATATGAAGATACATTGTTGTGAGATTATTTCTTTCTTGTTGCTTTATATTGCCTGAAAAGGTCTTGACAAATACTCTGACATTTATTGCTCTTCCTTTTGTTGCTAACCATTACCTCTGATTCTCAATCTTTTACAAGGATTTTTGAGAAGGGGGCAGTTCCATATGATTGGATGTCTTGTAGGTTACCAGAAAATAAGGGGCTCAAGCTTCTGATCAGCATCAGAAGCCCTGCTGATAAGTCAGAAAACTGTGCACTTATCCCTTTCAGTTTAAAAGGACCCAAGTTCAATTACAGTATCAGGAGGTGATAGCCTAGTGGTATTATCACTGGACTGTTATTCTACAGACCTAGCTAATGTCCTAGGGACATGAGTTTGAATCCTGCCATGGCAGATAGTAGAATTTGGATTCAATGCAAGTCTGGAATTAAGAATGTAATGAAGACCACAAATCAATTGTTAGATTGAACTTGTCTGGTTCAATCCCCTTTAGGGAAGAAAATTATTTAACCTTATCTGGTCTACATGTGACTCCAGACCCACAGCAATGTGGTTGACTCTTAACTTCCCTCTGGGCAATAAATGTTAGCGTAGTCAGTGATGCCCTTATCTCATGAATGAATAAAAAACAACCCTGAAGGATCCCTTTGCCAAGAAATCCACACAAAGATTAGAGTAAGAGAATCCACGCAGAAGACATGTCCCTTTTTACAGCAGGAATTACCATGCAGTAAGTTTCAAAGTTCAGTGGGAATAGTAGCGGTGAGGGGGTTGTCAGGCTAGGGTAGGGGAGCATCATTGTAATGTTGAGGATTACCATTCAGGAGGGGTAGTTGAGTTAGACTGGGGGAGGGGTGTCTAGTTGGAGAGTCAGGTTGGGGGCTTATGAGATGGTAAGGAGGGGTAGTTAGATCAAGCCGGGATCTGTTTGGAGGGTCAGATGGGGCACGTGTATCATGTTTGCAGGCTAGTGAAGAGGATCAGGAAGGCTGGTTATGTCAGAGGCAGGATGAGTCAAGGGTTGACAAGAGAGTCAAAGAAACCCGAGAACTGTGGATGCTGAACATTCTGAAGAACTGAAATGTTAACTCTGCTTTTTCTCCACAAGTGCTGCCAGACCAGTTGAGTCTTTCCAGAGATTTCTGTTTTTGTTTCTGATTTCCAGCATTCACATTTCTTTCAGTTTTTGTCTAAGACCGAGTCTTTTTTTCTGTCTAAACTTTTCTGACTATCTCTGAAGATCAGCAGTTGGGACTCTACAAGGTGCAGAATGATGTCTTGGGTCATATATTTGCTCTTTGATGATTTGTAGACCAGAAGATCTGGCAAATCAGGCAGCAGTGGCCAGGATGGTGCTTAAAGGCTTAAAAGTTGTGGGAGGAAGGAAAGATTAAATTAAATGTGCAATATTAATCCTACCTCTCACCTCAATACCACTTGGGATATCTCTTCTGCTTGCTGGAATCTCTGCAAAGTCTACAACTCTGAGTTAGAGTCAGAGACTGCCAACAGTCCCATGGGACTCACCTGATAGTTATTCAGGGGAAGGTATAGACCAGAAATCCCTATCCTATCACCTGGGTGACTCCAGAGCTGATCTCTTTATCAGTCACACTGAACCCAAAAACCTTTATATCATTGACCAATTCCAACCTTCTTTCTGACTATCTTTGAACCTAAATAAGAGTGTTTGCAAAAATTCTGAACTTCCGACTCTATAATCTGATTCATCACAAATATTCCCAATGCCCACCATTATCATGTTAACCCTCTCCAACCCTGTCTCAGCCGGTTTGCTGCAGAAACCCTTAGGCATTTTTTTTATTACCTCCAGATTCAACTTTTTCAATTAAATATAAATGTGGATGTTGGAAATTTGAAACAGGAACAGAAATTGCTGGAGAAACTCAGCAGATCAGGGCAGCGTCTGTGGAGAGAACACAGAGTTGCTCGGAACCCAAAACTCTGATTTCTCTACATGGATGCTGCCAGACCTGTTGGGTTTCACCAGCAATTGCTGTTTCTATTTCAGATTTTTCAATACTCCCCTGGCCGGCCTCTCATCTTCAGCTCTCCATAAACCTGAGCTGATCCTAAGCCATTCCTGTTGAAGGGCTTTTGCCCAAAACATTGACACTCCTGCTCCTCGGATGCTGCCTGGCCTGCTGTGCTTTTCCAGCACCACACTCTCAACTCTAATCTCCAGCATCTGCAGTCCTCATCTTCACCTAGTTGATTTTAACCTCCCTGCGAAGCCTCTTCCAAGGATGCCTAACTTGAAGAAGTCATGATTTGGAGATGCCGGTGTTGGACTGGGGTGTACAAAGTTAAAAATCACACAACACCAGGTTATAGTCCAACAGGTTTAATTGGAAGCACACTAGCTTTCGGAGCGACGCTCCTTCATCAGATGATATCACACTATCACCTGATGAAGGAGCGTCGCTCCGAAAGCTAGTGTGCTGGTGTTGTGTGATTTTTAACTTGAAGAAGTTATCCTCCTCTCTCTACATTCCTGATGAAGGGCTTTTGCCTGAAACGTTGATTTTCCTGCTCCTTGAATGCTGCCTGACGTGTTGTGCTTTTCCAGCACCATAATCTCAACTCTAATCTCCAGCATCTGCAGTCCTCACTTGATCCTAAGTTCAGCCAACTATCAGTATTCTAATTTGACATTGTCCTGTTAAACTATCAATTACAGTCTGACAGTGCCCTGATTTTTTTTTTAGATTCCCTCCTGCCCAACAAGCCCACACCAACCCTTCAAAGAGTAACCCACCCTTAGAGATGGCAGTGGGGGAGCATAGAGATAGTAACCACAACACAATATGTTTTAAGTTTGTCATGTAAAGGAAGAAAGATGGTCTGCAAAAAAGAGTTTTGGATTGAGGCCAAAGCAAATTTTATTAAAACAAGGCAGAATTTGGCCAAAATAGACTGTGTACAGCTACAGTCATAGAGTCATAGAGATATACAGCATGGAAGCAGACCCTTCGGTCCAACCCGTCCATGCTGACCAGATATCCCAACCCAATCTAGTCCCACCTGGCAGCACGTGGCCCATATCCCTCCAAACCCTTGCTATTCATATACCCATCCAAATGCCTCTTAATTGTTGTAATTGTACCAGCCTTCACCACTTCCTCTGGCAGTTCATTCCATACACGTACTACCCTCTGTGTGAAAATGTTGCCCCTTAGGTCCAAATCCTCCAACCCTGGCAACATCCTTGTAAATCTTTTCTGAATCCTTTCAAGTTTCACAACATCTTTCCTAAATGAAGGAGACCATTATCGATGAGGATGAGCACCTTGTCAATACCTTCCCTGTGCCTCCACTTTTCACCTTTAAACAACCGCCAGATCTTAAACAGATCATAATTTGTAACAAACTGCCCAACCTTCAGGACAACACTGTACAACCCTGTCAGCTGCTGCAAGACGTGTCAGAATATCAACACAGATACCATCATTACATGTGGGGACACCACCCACCAAGTACACGGTGAGTACTCAATGTGACTCAGCCAACATTGTATATGTCATAAACTGCAGGCAAGGATGCCCTGAGGCATGATATATTGGCGAGATCAGGCAGATTCTACAATAATGAATGAATGGACACTGCACAACAATCACCAGGCAGGAGTGTTCCCTTCCAGTCGGAAAACACTTCAGTGGTCCGGGACATTCGGCCTCGGACCTTTGGGTGACCATCCTCCTAGGTGGACTTCGGGACAAGCGACAACATAGAGAGGCTGAGCAGAATTTTGGTACCCTTGGGAATGGCCTCAACTGAGACCTTGGGATCATGTCACACTACAGGTGACCCTACTGCATCACACACACACACACACTCCTGCATACTCAGACACCTACGTAGACCCTTCCTCATACACCACCTCTCTCTCATATGCACACAAATACATCCCCCAGATTCACACCAATACATGCACCCTCTCACACATACCCCATCACACTCACACACACTAAACCAAGTTTACACACACACACAGTCACATGCACGCTCAATCTGTCGCTCCTACATATGTGCACACATATAAGTTTATGGGGTAAATTTGTTTTTGCAGAATTACATTTTATTTTGCTCAAAACTGCAAGAATCCATATAAAACAGAAGGTTTGTCAGTCTGACATAGTACTGGGACACAGACATCACTATTGTTTAAAAAGCTGAGCTATCTTGAGAATGTAAAAGAAGTTCTGTGATTTACATATCAAAGAACAAAAACCAGCATATCCCATTATAAAAGATGAAAGTTTTAATCTAAGATTGTTTACTGTATCACATCTCCATGATGCTGGACTCCTTTGGCTATAAATTCTGTGAGCATGATCTTAACCTCCACAACCACCTGATGAAGGAGCAGCGCTCCGAAAGCTAGTGTTTCCAAATAAACCTGTTGGACTATAATCTGGTGTTGTGTGATTTTCAACTTAAGCAATTAAAAGTAGGGGCTTGGGCCGTGTTGTAGAACAGAGAGACATTGGAGTTCAGGTACATAATTCTATGAAGTTGCATCACATATAGGTAAGGAGGTTAAGAAGTCGTTTAGCATGTCTGTCTTCATTGCCTAGACCTTTGAGTATAGGAATTGGGATGTTATGTTGAGGTTGTACAGGATGTTGGTGAGGCCTCTTCTGGAGTACTGTGTCCAGTTCTGGTCTGCCTATTATAGGAAGGATATTATTAAACTGGAGAAGGTTCAGAAGAGAGTTCCCAGGATGTTGCCGGTGTGAGATATTGTATCATAGGTCTCTTTACTAACCCGCTCACAAGCGCTTTACATTTACTCATTCATAATTCTTTACTAACCCAAGCACAAATGCCAATATTTAATAACACCGCGTTCCCATTTCATTCATCCATGACTCCTCAGTATAACATGGTTTCATTAAGTCATTCATAAAACCGCAGTTTTGTCACATATTTTACTAATACAGTAGAGATTAAAATACAAACATCCCTTTCAATTGATTGCTGCTTCTTCACATCTTTAACCCTCATCAGGCCTATTTCTACATCAAAAGCCACCGCTGAATAAATGTCAATATTGTAAACAATACCACTCCTATCAATTCTTCACATTATTCAACAGCCCTTACCACTGTCTCTCGGACCTGAATAGATTACAGAACACTAAACAGTTTATGTATTTATTATGTACCTTTTAACAGGGCCACTATCCTCTTAATTGACAAATAGCGCTAATGTGAAATTGCATAAATGAATGAAACTCACACCGGCAAATAGTAAACAAATCTCACAACCCAGCTGTGGTAATCAGTTTAATATCCTTTGTTCTTTTATTAAGTACAGATATAATTTCTAACTTATTTAGAGCATATAGACCTAGTATTTTTACTAACATTTACTAACTTAAAGACAAAAGGACTAACACTGCTTAATTGTGCAAGCAGACTGGACAGACACTCTTAATCCATCAGAAGTAACAGCCACAGATGTTTAATGCATTTCCAGTCTCAAATCTTTGTGTACTATAGGTACAACAATGCAACACCATGGTGATGGAATTTTAATATACGTATAGAGAGACTACTGTAAGAACTGTATTCTGGGATTCTACTGCCGCCTCAAACTTGTGCTACTGCAGTTGCTGAATAAACAGGTTATTTTCGCCAGTCACTGATTTTGGTCATTATTCAAACACAATCCCACATTGGGAAAGCTGGATTTGATTTATAAGGATAGGCTGGATAGGCTGGGACTTTTTTCATTGGAATGAGAAAGGTTCGAGAGGTGACCTTATAGAGATTTATAAAATCATGTGGGGTAAAGATAAGGCGAATAGCAGATGTTTTTCCCTATAGTGGGGGATTTCAATACTAGGGGCAAATTTTTAAAGTGCAATGAAAAACATTTAAAAATGTCATGGGGATAATTTTTTACACATAGAATGGTTCATTTGTGGAATGAACATCGGGAAGAAGTGATGGATGCAGTACAGTTACAATGTTTAAAATTGAATAAGTTCATGCCACTGGCCTGTATTTTTAATAGCACTTTACACTTTGGGACTGTTCTTGCAGCCTGACAGAGGCACGTGCATGATAACCAACATAATTCCAAGAAAGGTCACATTTGATTATTTGTTTTGAGAAATCATCAAGTTGGTGAATGAGGATGCTCAATAAGAATAGCTAACTAGACTTCCAAAAGATTTTTCACAACTTACTGTACAAGATACTTCTCTACACAGTCAAAACCAGGAAATTAGTTGCAATATAATGAGCTGGATCAAGGACTTGCTAAAAGAACATAAACAGACAGTTGGATTTGAATTATTTTGACCGTGATCAAGGGATCTTGTTGGAACTGGCATTGGGGTTGTTGATCTTATTACTTCATTCATCTAGCAGTAGATATTGGGCTTAGAACGCTTAGAAATGATACTAAAATATGTGTGATTCTTACAACTGTAAACCATGTCATACTGCATCAGTTGGATGTGTTAGGGCATTGGGTTTCAGATTGACAAATGATGTTCAATTGGGAAAAGTGCAATTCTATACATGTGAACAGAACAAATCCTTGTTTAAAGGGCACTTGAATAAGTACATACATAGGAAAGGTTTGGAGGGATATGGGTCAGGAGCAGACAGGTGGGACGAGTTTAGCTTGGTATTATGTTTGGCATGGACTGGATGGACCAAAGGCTCTGTTTCCGTGCTGCATGGCTGTATAACTCAACATAGTTGCATCATTTTGGAAGAATGTGTGAAAGGAGGTGGAGAAAGAAAGAGTTCTGGGTATTCCATTACATAGATACCTAAAAGCTTATAACTAATGTGATTAAGGAATAGCTAGAATGGGATGTTTACTCTCAAGTAAAGCACACCGACTAATCCCCGTACCTGACCCTTTTAGGCAGGACTCCATTGAAATATTGTGTCCAATATTTTTTGTGTCTTTCCATAGTGAGCAGGATATTGAAGGGTGCATTTATAGACTTATTCTCAGTTTGAAGCACCTTAGCTATCAAGATAGGTTACAAGAGCTGAGATTTTATTCCACAGGTTGAAGTTAATAAAATGGTGAAAGGAATAAACCATGCTTGAGTAGACAGCTTAATTCAATTATAATAGGTTTGAGAGATCCATGGATAACAACCTTGAGCTCGAGAATGCTAGTTCCAAGTATGGTGTCAGAAAGTGGTTCTTTTCTTGAAGAATAGTAGATTTTTAAGTCATGTTATTGTCACTTGCAGTGGACATCAATTCATTAAATTCCTTTAAGCAAGAGCTGGACCTGTTTCTGGTGGAGATGGGAATCATCTCACCAAAGGGTAATGCTAGAAGGAGCTATCATGGCCAGTGTAATTTCTTGCTGAAAATGTGTTGTTGGAAAAGCGCAGCAGGTCAGGAAGGGCTTCTTCAGGAAGGGCTCATGCCTGAAACGTCGATTCTCCTGCTCCTTGGATGCTGCCTGACCTGCTGTGCTTTTCCAGCAACACATTTTCAGCTCTGATCTCCAGCATCTGCAGTCCTCACTTTCTCCCAGTGTAATTTCTTGGACTAGTTTTGATCACACACGAGAAGAGTTAGGTGGAGGGTTATTTGGAATTTCCTAGATATTTGCCTCAAAACTGAGTTTTTCTTTGGATTGTTATTCCTCTCTAGGGTGTGATGAAGAATGTATTCAGTATGTCAATAAACATAAGTTTCACAGTTGAGTGGGACAGTTCCTTTCCTGTCTAACTTTGTTCATCTATCCCTGTACTATCCTGTTCTGCATGCACCGCTCCAAGTGTAAATGCAAATACTACAAGCTAGAACATTGCTTGGTTTTATTTATTGCACAAAAGATTCCTGAAGAAGGGCTTATGCCCGAAACGTCGATTCTCCTGTTCCCTGGATGCTGCCTGACCTGCTGCGCTTTTCCAGCAACACATTTTCAGCTTTGTTTATTGCACAGTTAACTTGGCAGCTGATTCAGAGGTTGCACTGCCAATATTGCACACATGAATTTATGAATTATTTTTCAGAGCAGTGCAAAGTTATCATTAAAAATGCATTCTAATGTTTGCTTTAGCAAATTCCTTCAGATTCATATCCCAAATACTTAGAGAAACAGAGTCATTGAGCTGTACAGCATGGAACCAGATCCTTTGGTCCAACTCATCCATGCTAAACAAATATTCTAAATTAATCTAATCCCATTTTCCAGCATTTGGTCCATATCCCTCTAAACCCTTGCTATTTATATACCCATCCAGATGCTTTTGAATGTTGTAATTGTACTAGCCTCCACCACTTCATCTGGCAGCTCATTTTATACACACTCCACCCTCTGTGTAAAAAAATATTGCCCCTTAGGTCCCTTTTAAATATTTCCTGTCTCAGCTTAAACTTATGCCTTCTAGCTTTGGACTCTCCCACCCTTGGCTACTCACCCTATCCATACCCCTCATGATTTTATGAACTTCTATGAGGTCATGCGTTAGCCTTCGACGCTCCAGGGAAAACAGCCCCAGCCTATTTAGCCTCCCCTTGGCAACATCCTTGTAAGTCTGTTCTGAACCCTTTCAGGTTTCACAACATCCCTCCTACAGCAGAGAGACCAGAATTAAATGCAGTATTCCAAAAGTGGCCTAACCAATGTCCTGTACAGCCGTGACATGACCCCCCAACTCCTATTCTCAATGTTTTGACCAATAAAAGAAAGCATACCTTCTTCACTATCCTATCCACTTGCAACTCCACTTTCAAGGAACCATGACCTGAACTCTAAGGTCTCTTTGTTCAGCAACATTCCCTAGGACCTTACCATTAAGTGTATTAGTCCTGGTCCTGATTTGAAAATGCATTTATCTAAATTAAACTCCATCTGATCAAGGTCCCCTGGTACTCTGAGGTAACCATCTTAGCAGCCCACTATACCACCAATTTTGGTGTCATCTGCAAACTTACTAACCATATTTCCTGTGTTCACATCCAAATCATTCATCATAAATGTCAAAAAGCAATCAATCAAGCACCAGCCCTTGTAGATGATCCCAATGAATGTTCTGTGCAGCAAATATTTCTTTAACAATAAGAGGCAGAGCATTTTCAAATTAAATAGCAGCCCTGAAATTTTACATGACGTGGCATGGTGTCTCCTGATTTCCTTTCATTACCCCACTGGGAGCTGAATGAATATGCTGGATCAATGGTATTCCTGGGTTAAACAGTTCTTTAGCGTTTTGTGTAATTCTTCCAATCTCCCATTACAGTGATGTCCAGATATTGGTATGGCCTGCCTGAACTTTCAATGTTCTTGCAAGCAATTTATTGGAAAAGGACAACGATTTGATCCACAAGATGTTTTGATTTGATCTCTATTTGATCCTCTCATTTCCTCACTGCATTTGTCTTTATATCTCCTGTTCTCAATTTTCTTTCCTGTTTCCATTTAAGTTAGTTGCTGTTCTGAATTGTTTGCCGCAGTGAGAATCAATCAACTGTAAATGATAAGTGAATGGAATAGTTTGCTCTTCACCATTCTGGCACTTAATTTATAAAAGTTCTAAAAATGAAACATAACAAAATATGAAGTCCATGGGGACTGGAGAAATTGCCCCACATTTTTCCAGTCCTGTGGGCAGTGAATAATAGCTGTGGATTAAGTATTGTCGAACTCTGCATGTCTCGCTGCACTGGATTTGTATCAATGACTTCCAAATTGTGCTTTAAAACAGGAATTGAGTTCCTCACTTGTCCTACTCAGAGTCTTACGAAGCTTTCAGGGTTTTAAAAAATTGTTTGGGGGATATGACCCTCACAGGCTACATGCCTGTGCTCATTGTCCAGCCCAATTGCCTTTGAGAATTTGGTGATGAGTTGCTTTCTTGAGGTGCATGATTGAATGGACCATGGGTAACTCCAGATTTTTTGAATCTCTGAAGCTGTGAACAGTCAGCAATTGTTGAACCTTCCTGAAGATTCCCATGCTCGCAACATGCATTAAAGACACCTTTGCTACCATTGTGTCCACTCTATCAATAAAAGCTCATTGTTCAGCTCGACAAGCACTGTCAGTTCAGAGCTGCCTTGTATGGTTCTGTACAATTTCTCCAGACATGGCAGGGCAAAGCCTGGTCTGAGATGGTGAGAGCTGTCTTTGGTTTCTTCAGGAATACTGAAACCTCACAGGGAGATGGCCAATGGCATTCTCCACTTCGCAAGTATAAGTGCCACCATCTTCTCTCTGATACCTCACTCGGTCCCTACTACTGCAAAGTCTCCGATCAAAGCTTATGCTCCACCACTCTCAATATTGCTGACAGCATCTTCTGTCACTCGCTGTCACTCATCTTAGCCCATGGTACCTTCTGCACTGTCCATCATTGTCAGGACATCGCTTACCTGAAGTAGAAACTGTGCCATCCACTTCCATCACCCTAAAGAACTGTCTTGCCCTCACTCCAGGAGGACAACAGCACACAAAAGGGCATAAAGATTCAAGATGGGTAGTGGGTTTTCCAATATTCAGCTCTTCACCCCTAATGTGGAAATATCCCTATCTCTAACTGCCCAAGGAGCTAATAGACTACTTTCAAGACCTTGGCCTGGTATCAGAAGCTTCCTTTGACTTATTCTGTCAGGAAGCACTGAGTGGAGGCTTCTTCCCTTGACTTGACTGAGACCTAGTGACAACCTCACAAATGTTCTTCATCTGGGTACACGCTAAATGGCAATGCGAGACTGATGTAAAATGAGCCTATGTTTCCGAGGGGCAAAGTGGGAAAAAAGCAATGCAAGGCAGGGAAACTGTGAGGAGAAAGTGAGGACTGCAGATGCTGGAGATCAGAGCTGAAAATGTGTTGCTGGAAAAGCCCCCTGAAGAAGGGCTTATGCCCAAAACATCGATTCTCCTGTTCCTTGGATGCTGCCTGACCTGCTGCGCTTTTCCAGGGAAACTGTGACCATTCAGGTACACTTAGAGTGAGTGTATGCTATGATAATGAGGCAATCTGAGCTGGGTGAGGTTCCCTGAGGGTACACGTCCTTGCTGCAGAATTCTAATGATACAGCCTGAGCATTGAAGTGCAACACATGCATTGGTAATATGCCAGGAGAGTTGTTAGAGACTGACATATATTGGAAGTCAATGTGCGTGAAAATGGGTTGCCCATGGAGTGTGTCCTGAGATAATGGCACCTGGTATCCAACATGGAGGTCATTTGGAATTGGTGCAAGCTTAAACCACAAAGCATCTGCTCTGGTCTCCATGCTGAGTTTTCCCAATGTCTAGTTTGTTTGGCCTCTGCTGATTCTGCCAGCCATCTCACCACAGCCAACATTCTTATGAAATTCCACTGTTTGCGTTGAATACTTGCAACTGAAGAAATTGTCAGTACTTGTAATGTAGAGTTAGCTCAGCAATCAAGGCTACAGTTATAAGCAATTTGATAAGATTTGACTTGAAACTCCATATGGAACTGATTTCTTCTAAGAAACATAATGAAAGGATGGTCATAATCCTCTGGAGGCATGTATTTCAAAATTTGTTCGTTTTGAGTCAATTAAAGCAATATGTTTGCATCACAAATACCTTTATTACAACAAAAAGAGGAACAGCGACTGTATCCATTTTTCTCTTACTCAAGACTTAAAGTGAGGTAAGAGTTTGTGTTTTGTAGTGAAATTACAAAGGTTTTCTTTATAAGTGCTGAGATGATGTAGCTGCAAAAAGCAGGCAGAACAAATCTGTTCTCACCGCATTGTCTCAACTGGTACAACTTATCCATTAAAACAGTTAACTTTTGGTGAACCAGCAAGAGAATGAGGGCGAATAATTCTAAGCTCTGTAATAAGTAATACAACATTTAATGACAGTAACAGAGAAACAATTGCTCATTATTTGTTATTAAATACATTCATCATTGTCAGAGTCCTTGTTTGATTTGTTCTTCACCACATCATCTAAAGGAATCATCACTTCATTCTCCATTGATGGAGTCCACTCAATTTCTTGGTCCGATATCTTGTTCATTTTTACAAATGATTGATATATTTGTGAAAAAGTTTTATTTTTAGTTTCAGGTAAGACGATGCAGAGATATATTGACCCTAGTAAACAAACTGCAGCAAATAGTAGGAAACAGAATGATCCTAAGTTACCCTGTAAAAAAAAGAAACAAATAGGCAATTAAGATTATTACAGTTTTAAATTAAGTACTGTACTGCAAATAAGGTTTGCTTCAAATTTCGATGCCAATTTGCGTTAAATGTAATTACAATTTTAGAAATAAATTAATTTCAAGTGAAATTTAATAAAAACAGCTTTTAAATTGATACAGTAACTGGGCGAGCCTTACAATGCATTTAGTTGAGAGCCCAGACGTCCAATAAATTGTTGTAATATCTAGTTCAAAGTAAAACTTTGCTGAGTTGACAGCTCTTGATCTGTGATCTATGCTGTTAATTGGATAATGTTTTTTAACACAAGATGAAGATGTTTAACGTGCTGGACCTGGTTGATGGACACTTTGATTAATCTATTGGAAAAAAAGGTTTAAGAAGGTAAAATGTTGTCACAGTTTTACCAGGTCATAGGGCCACTCTCTCATTACAGAGAGAGACAATTGGTGGTGGTCTAACCTGAAGGTCAGGCAAGGACTGAGGCTGCGAAGGAGTGTCCTTCATGGTAACTTCAGCCAATGCAGGAATTGAACCCACACTGTTGGCATCCCTTTACCTCTTCTGCACCTGAGAATTTGTTCACTCATAAATCTGCCAATACTTCCTCATTTCTTATGTCAATCTGCTCAAGAGCTTCACAGTTCATCGTCTTGAATTCTGTATAACATCTTCTTTCTCCTGAGTAAAGACAGATGTGAAGCATTATTTAACACCAATGTATTCTAGCTTCACACATAGATTGCCCTCTTGATCCCAAAAAAGTCCCTATTCATTCCCTGGTTATTCTCTTTCCTTTGATATACTTGTAGAATATCTTGGGATTCTCCCTAATCATGGCCAACAGTGTTTTTGTTTAATGTTTCCTTTGCTCTCCTAATTGTTTTCCCAATGCACTTTCTAGACATCACTAGGGCCTCCCTTGTTTTGCTCCCTATGGTACATCTCCCTTTTCCTTGTTATCCCATCCTGAATATACTTAGGCATCCAGAGTTCAATGGGTTTGTTGCTCCTACATTTCACACTAAAGGGAACATGATGGGCCTGTACTCTCCCCAATACCTTTTACAAATGCCTCCCATGATTCCACTGTAGATTTACCCTCAAGTAGTTGTTCCCGATGAAGAGCTTATGCTCGAAACATTGACTCTCCTGCCCCTCGGTTGCTGCCTGACCTGCGGTGCTTTTCCAGCACTACACTTTTTGACTCTGATCTCCAGCATCTACAGTCCTCACGGAATGCTGGATGACTAAAGAAATTGAGGGGTTGGTTAAGAAAAAGAAGGAAACATATGTAAGGTATAAACAGGATAGATCGAGTGGATCTTTAGAAGAGTATAAGGGAAGTAGGAGTATACTAAAGAGGGAAATCCGGAGGGCAAAAAGGGGATATGAGATAGCTTTGGCAAATAGAATGAAGGAGAATCCAAAGGGTTTTTACAAATACATTAAGGACAAAAGGGTAACTAGGGAGAGAATACGGCCCCTCAAAGATCAGCAAGGCGGCCTTTGTGTGGAGCCACAGAAAATGGGGGAGATACTCAATGAGTATTTTGCATCAGTATTTACTGTGGAAAAGGATATGGAAAATATAGACTGGAAGTAAATAGATGGTGACATCTTGCAAAATGTCCAGATTACAGAGGAGAAAGTGCTGGATGACTTGAAATGGGTAAAGGTGGATAAGTCCCCAGGATCCGATCAGGTGGACGCAAGAACTCTGTGGGAAGCTAGAGAAGTGATTGCTGGGCCTCTTGTGGAGATATTTGCATCATTGATAGTCACAAGTGAGGTGACGGAAGACTGGAGGTCGGCAAACCTGGTGCCACTGTTTAAGAAGGGGGGAAAGGACAAGCCAGGGAACTATAGACCAGTGAGCCTGACCTCGGTGGTGGGCAAGTTGTTGGAGGGAATCCTGAGGGACAGGATGTACATGTATTTGGAAAGGCAAGGACTGATTCGGGTTAGTCAATATGGCTTTGTGCGTGGGAAATCATGTCTCACAAACTTGATTGAGTTTTTTGAAGAAGTAACAAAGAGGGTTGATGAGGGCAGAGCAGTAGATGTGATCTATGTGGACTTCAGTAAGGCGTTCGACAAGGTTCCCCATGGGACACTGGTTAGCAAGGTTAGATCTCACGGAAATACAGGGAGAACTAGCCATTTGGATACAGAATTGGCTCAAAAGTGGTGGTTGTTTTTCAGACTGGAAGCCTGTGACCAATGGAGTGCCACAAGGATTGGTGCTGGGTCCTCTACTTTTTGTCATTTACATAAATGATTTGGATGCGAGCATAAGAGGTACAGTTAGTAAATTTGCAGATGACAGCAAAATTGAAGGTGTTGTGGACCGCGAAGAGGGTTTCCTCAGATTACAACAGGATCTTGACCAGATGGGCCAATGGGCTGAGAAGTGGATGATGGAGTTTAATTCAGATAAATTCGAGGTGCTGCATTTTGGAAAAGCAAATCTTAGCAGGACTTATACACTTAATGGTAAGATCCTAGGAAGTGCTGCTGAACAAAGAGACCTTGGAGTACAGGTTCATAGCTCCTTGAAAGTGGAGTCACAGGTAGATAGGATAGTGAAGAAGGCATTTGGTATAGAACATAGAACATAGAAAAAATACAGCGCAGTACAGGCCCTTTGGCCCTCGATGTTGCGCCGATCCAAGCCCACCTAACCTACACTAGCCCACTATCCTCCATATGCCTAACCAATGCCCGTTTAAATGCCCATAAACAGGGAGAGTCCACCACTGCTCCTGGCAGGGCATTCCATGAACTCACGACTCACTGAGTAAAGAATCTACCCCTAACAGCTGTCCTATACCTACCACCCCTTAATTTAAAGCTATGCCCCCTCGTAATAGCTGACTCCATATGTGGATAAAGGTTCTCATGGTCAACCCTATCTAAACCCTTAATCATCTTGTACACCTCTATCAAGTCACCCCTAAACCTTCTTTTCTC
>NC_057710.1:137748558-137766060 GCF_004010195.1 Chiloscyllium plagiosum | reverse complement strand
TCTTCTGGCACTACTCCTGTCGACAACGAGGACATAAAAATCAAGGCCAATGGCTCTGCAATCTCTTCCCTTGCTTCCCAGAGAATCCTAGGATAAATGCCATCAGGCCCAGGGGACTTATCTATTTTCACCTTTTCCAGGATTTCCCACACCTCTTCTCTACATACCTCAAAGCCATCCATTCTACTTAATTGTGACTCAGTACTCGCATTGACAACAATGTCCTGTTCCTGATTGAATACTGACGAAAAGTATTCATTCAGTGTCTCCCCAATCTCTTCCGCCTCCACACGCAACTTCCCACTACTATCCTTGTCTGGACCTATTCCTACCCTAGTCATTCTTTTATTCCTGTCATACCTATAGAAAGCCTTAGGGTTTTCCCTAATCCTACCAACTAAGGACTTTTCATGTCCCCTCCTTGCTGCTCTTAGCTCTCTCTTCAGGTCCTTCCTGGCTACCTTATAACTCTCAATCGCCCCAATTGAACCTTCACGCCTAATCTTTACATATTCCTTATTAAACCACGGCTCCCTCACACGACCCTTTCCTCCCTGCCTGACAGGTACATACTTATCAAGGACACTCAATAGTTGCTCCTTGAACAAGCTCCACATATCAATTACGCCCTTCCCTTGAAGCCTACTTTTCCAAGCCACGCGTCCTAAGTCGTGCCTCACCGCATCATAATTTCCCTGCCCCCAGCTATAAATCTTTCACCGCAGTGCACACTTATCCCTCTCCATCACTAGAGTAAAAGTCACCGAATTGTGGTCACTGTCCCATTCTAACACCTGGCCTGGTTCGTTACCCAGAATCAAATCCAGTATGGCCTCACCTCTTGTTGGTTTCCTTTATTGATCAGAGTATTGAGTACAGGAGTTGGGAGGTCATGTTGCGGCTGTACAGGAGATTGGTTAGGCCAGTGTTGGAATATTGCATGCAATTCTGGTCTCCATCCTATCGGAACGATGTTGTGAAACTTGAAAGGGTTCAGAAAAGATTTACAAGGATGTTGCCAGGATTGGAGGATTTGAGCTATAGGGAGAGGCTGAACAGGCTGGGGCTGTTTTCCCTGGAGTGTCGGAGACTTGAGGGGTGACCTTATAGAGGTTTATAAAATTATGGGGGCATGGATAGTGTGAATAGGCAAAGTCTTTTTCCTGGGGTCGGGGAGTCCAGAAGTAGAGGGCATAGGTTTAGGGTGAGAGGGGAAAGATATAAAAGAGACTTAAGGGGCAACGTTTTCACACAGAGCGTGGTACGTGTATGGAATGAGCTGCCAGAGGAAGTGGTGGAGGCTGGTACAATTGCAACATTTAAAAGGCAGTTGAATGGGTATATGAATAGGAAGGGTTTGGGGGGGATAAGGACCGGGTGCTGGCAGGTGGGACTAGATTGGGTTTGGGATATCTGGTCGGCATGGACGGGTTGGACCGAAGGGTCTGTTTCCGTGCTGTACATCTCTATGACTCTATGACTCTAGCTGTACACAGTGTATTTTAGCCAAATTCTGCCTTGTTTTAATAAAATTTGCTTTGCCCCCAATCCAAAACTCTTCTTTGCAGACCATCTTTCTTCCTTTACATGACAAACTTAAAACATATGGATGGTGTTGTGGTTGCTATCTCTAAGCTCCCCCATTGCCATCTCTAATACCTGCGTGGCTTTGTTCTACAGAATTGGCTCCAGCATTACACTGTCCCGTATAGGATCATCTTTGTGTTGATATTAAAAAAAAAAACTTTCCTGAATACATTTCAAGAAGTCTGCCCTCTCTAAACCTTTTGTATACAATGATTATCTCAGTTAATATTGGGGTAGTTGAAATCTGGTCATATAATTTCCCTATTATTGTTTTTACACCCACTCAGTGCATTGACTGCATGTCTGGTCGTCAATTGCCCACTGACTATTTAGGGGCCTAACAGTTGGTCTAGCCCCTTTTTATCCCTAGGTTCTCCCTACAAAGCCTCATTTAACCCTTCCAGATATCGTCCCTCCTTACTGCAGTATCTGATTCCCTAACTAATGATGTGACACACCCTCCACTTTTGCACTCTCCACCTGTCCTGCCTGCAGACTGTAGATCTTGGAATGTTAAGTTGTCAGTGTTGTTCCTCAACAAATAGGGACTATGTGTTCTCTCATGGAATCATAGAACCTACAGTGCGGAAATAGGCCATTCAAGTCCACACCGACTCGCCGAACAACAACCCACCCAAATCTATCCGCCACCCCATTCCTGTAACCCTGCATTTCCCATGGCTAAACTACCTATCCTGCACATCTTGGACTGTGGGAGGAAATGAATCACCTAGAGGAAACCCAGGCAGGCATGGGGAGAATCGACAAGCTCCACACAGTCACCCAAAGGTGGAAGCAAATCCAACTTCCTGACGCTGAGAGGCATCAGTGCTAGCCACTAAGCCACCCACAGATGGTCACTTGAAGAAAAAAGTGGGAGCCATCCTGGTGATCTGATCAAAATATTCCCTCAGGAGCTTAATTGATCATTTACTTTTTATTGCTTGTGGGACCTTGCAGAATGCTACATGGCTACTGTCTTTCCCTATAATACAACACAGACAATTCTTAACATCAAGTATGTCATTGATTCAAAAGTTTTTTTGGAACATCTTAATATTGTTAAAGATGCAATAGAACTGAGAGTATTTCTTTCTTTCTAATTGCATGCTGCGCTGTTTACAAGTTAAAAGCCAATAGCTGTAGGCATAACTGAGTTACTTCCTAATGGAAAAGGAGGGAATCGTGGTTTTTCTCCAGATCCAGCAAGTTGTGCAGCATTTCCTGCCATGCTGGCGCAGGCAAGGTGGGCGAACATGCCACCTTTTTAGCTGGTGACAATTGCAATTTGATCAAAGATGAAGCACTATAGTGCAGGTATAGGAACTGTGGCCAAACATGATTATTTGTTGAGCCTATTAAGCTCAGTACAGGTCAAGCACATTAAAAAAATATGAGTATTGGATGAAAGGGGTTATTCATCTGAATATTCATTCAAGTCCATCATAATCAATTAGCTCTAAAAGAAGGAAAAAAAATCATAAGTAAAATCTTTCAGCAAATAAATCACTGACTGTCTCCCTGACCCCCTAAAGTAATTTGATAAAGCTTAGGCTATTCACCTTGGTAAGCAGCCTAAATTATTCAGCCCTAACGAGTTCCATTCCAAGGGTGATGTATTCTTGGCCCTGATAGACTATAATCACTGTCTTCACTTTATACTTTATACAGTCATACTTTTACCTAAATATTCATTGAATTCTTTCCAAAGGAGAATGTCAGTCAGCACAACTTTAACAGTTCTCCAAGTCAAATCCACATTTCTGGAATGCAGAAGCAAAATCCTTCTAATCTATACTGTTGCTCAAACTTAGTCATTATGTATAAATGTCCTTCAGTTCTGAAATCAAAACAACATGTGTTTACATTGTACTTTTGATGTAATGGCCCAAATTTTGCAGTAGCAATGATGGTGAAACTGAGCATGTACTATACTTAATCCTTTGAAACTGATGGAAATAAGAACTGTAAATGAACAGTTAAACAAATAAATCCAAAGGTTTCTGTCAGTGAGTCTATATATCTTAGAGTACAATGTTGAATTCCATGACTCCTCTATACAGACTTCAATTAGTTAGAAATAATAGCCACTTGCCCTCTTACACTATTCTTCTCGCTGTCAAAAATAAAAATGCACCTTTGTTGAATTAGGTGCAACTAGCTTGTTAGAAATGTACTAAATTCATAATTACTGCTGAAAGATATTTGACCCCGGAAAATCAAATTTCTGATTGTGAAGTTTGTTTGTGATACTGCGTTAGTCCCTTACCACAATTATTAATTTTATTCGCTGTCAAATGTAACTAAAACTGAAAGATAACCAGCACATTTTACTGTCTGTGAGAATACTGCAGTGTGATTGTATCCATGCTTAGTGATAACACGATTTGGAGATGTCAGTGTTGGACTGGGGTATACAAAGTTAAAAAACACACAACACCAGGTTATAGTCCAACAGATTTAATTGAAAGCACTGGCTTTCGGAGCACCGCTGACGACCACCTGATGAAGGAGCGGCGTTCCAAAAGCTAGTGCTTCCAATTAAACCTGTTGGACTATAACCTGGTGTTGTGTGATTTTTAACTAATGATAACACAGTTGCTAATGCCTGGAGATCCCCCTGACTTGGTACCAGATTCACATTAATATCAGGAAAGCAAATTTGAAGGGGAAGAGGAATAGGATATGGACAATATATGGGACATGATCAACAGCCCAGTCAAACAGAACACCAAGGTTGTATGTCATCTGAATGATTTTAAATCAACAACAGGACAATGCATAGGACAAGAATGAAGAAAGAACATAAGAAGGTGGTTTGGATTTTCTCTAAGTTAATCCACAACTTTTCAGTTTGTCAATTTAATAAAAGTTGTGATATCATGGGTTGGGGTTGGGGGGTGGGAAGAAGGTGGAGAGGTGCAATTTAATCTCATCAATGAAAGCAAGACAAGCCATCCTAGGGAGCTCTATTCACTGCATTAAATACAGTACAGGCATACGTTGACTGTTATGGTGTGCTGTGATTCCTTTCCTAAACTTGATTAAGAAGTTGATCATGGAGGTCAGGTACAGTTCCAACTGCTGCCCCACTGCAATCTAACACTGCTGTAAAATAAGACTTTCTCCCCTGTTTTAGGCTCAAGTCTCAACAGAGCTAATTTGGAGATGCCGGTGTTGGACTGGGGTGTACAAAGTTAAAAATCACACAACACCAGGTTATAGTCCAACAGGTTTAATTGGAAGCACACTAGCTTTCGGAGCGACGCTCCTTCATCAGGTGATTGTGGAGGGCTCGATTGTAACACAGAGCTGGATGACTTACAGAGCCAACTGCACCAGATAGGCACATTGGCCATAGATACAGGAGTTAGGGTTGAGATGGGGTAAGTTGGGAACTGAGTTGATTTGATTTATTGAATTGATTTGATTTATTGTAGTCACATGTACCTAAGTACAGTGAAGAGTTTTCTTTTGCAAGCAGTACAGGCAGTTCATAGCGAACAAGGACAAACAGGTCATAGAGTGCTTAGGTAGAATGATGCATACAGGTTACATTGCACAGGAGGTGCACAAACCAAGATCAGCATTATTTGAAATTAGAAAGGGAAATTCAACAGTTTAATAACAACAGGGAAGAAGCTGTTCTTGAACCTGTTGGTGTATGTGTTCATGCTTCTGTATTTTCTGCCTGATGGAAGAGGTTGGAAGAGATCACTATTGGGGTGGGATGGATCTTTGATGATGTTGGCAGCATCGAGAAGTATAAATAGAGTCCATGGATGGGTGCTTGGCTTCTGTGATGGTCTAGGCCATGCACATAACTTTCTATAGTTTTCTACATTCCTGGGCAGAGCCATTGCTGTACCAGGTGGAGACTATATGATAAGACAAGACATATTGCACTGGCTTAAAATTAAGGTATCTACTATGAAATTGTTAGCAAATAATGTCATTTCTGACCTTCTATCAACTGAAGATAACTGGGTTGGGGATACTTCTTTAAGGAATACTAAAAGTAATCTCCAGAAGTGATATCCTGCGACTGTTATGACTAGTGTCAATAGACATAGATATCTTTCTTCCCATCAGGTATAAGTCCAGCACTGGATGGTTTTCCTCCTGATCCCCATTGATGTCAGGTTTATTGTGCAATTTGATATGATGTTCAAATGTTTTCTTGCCTTTGAGAGATCTTCTCCTCTTGTATTCATTTCTTGCATCTCTGACATTACCAAGGGCACTGATGAGGTTTCAAGCTAAGTGGCACTAGCAAAACTAAACTGAGCATTGGTGAGCAGATTATCGTGAGTGCAAATTTTCTCAACAGAGGCAATTGAAGGTACATCCACCATTGTCTCCTTCAATAAATTAATAGTAAGGCTGAGAAGCCAGAGAAGAGCAATTGATTGTGAAGTTATTTTTTTCTGCTCACACAGTTTCTCAGCCAATAAAAATGATTGGCTTGTCAATGTAAATTTATTCTGCTGGACCAGTATGTAGTGACTAGGGAATAAAGTTAAGGGTTTGATGACTTCATATTGAACAGCTGATGCTAAATCATATCATCTTATCTCTTCACAGTTTCTACAAAACAGGAGATGTGACATAATATCAATAGCTGTTGCATTGTTTTTTGGAAATCCATGAAGTAAAAAGTAAATTATAACATGATTAATTGCCTGCTATAACAGGGTTTTTAATCGGTTCTTGTAAAAAGTACTTTATAATTTCTCTCAGCTGTGCTTGCACTAATTGTATCTAGTGACATGTCTGTAAAAATAAGACTTAAATAATTGTTAGATCCTGCCTCCCAACTGCACCTTCTTGTGGGTAGTAAGGTTCAGATTTAAAACAAGGGCAAGAATCTGTCTACTGTTAAATCAGGAACCGTGGACCTGTGACTTCCCATCTTGTGCTCCTAATGAACTTTTTTTTCAGTAAATGCCTGATAGCAGAATCATCTGTAATATACTTTGGTGCTGTTTTGGCACACATCATATGTTAGGAGAAAGTGAGGTCTGTAGATGCTGGAGATCAGAGCTGAAAATGTGTTGCTGGAACAGCGCAGCAGGTCAGGCAGCATCCAGGGAACAGGAGAATTGACGTTTCGGGCATAAGCCTGAAGAAGGGCTTATGCCCGAAACGTCGATTCTCCTGTTCCCTGGATGCTGCCTGACCTGCTGCGCTGTTCCAGCAACACATTTTCAGCACACATCATATGTTATACAGGAATAACAGAAAAAGTCAGAAGAATAGGATTTTAGAAGTAACTTGTGAAAATAAGTGCAAATATGGCAAGAATTATGGATGGAGTGGATTATTCTTTTAATATTCTACTTAGGAGAAGTAGGAAAGAACTTTTATCCCCCTCCTGGATAATAGGGTATATCCGATATACTCAACAGCTTTTGTTGCTTGGTGATTGGTCAAGGAAAGAAGGCAAAAATATATAATTTTTAAAAAGGGTGTGGCTCTAGAGTTTATGAGGCCTGAAAGATGAAAAATAACAATTTCACAGGAATTTGGGATTACTTTAGGTTTTGGCTAATCTATGTTGCTCCTTACAGCTTGGTAAAGTAGATGCAGTGACTGAATGCCTGGGAAATACTGTTTGAGAGATACTTGCGGATGTCCCCAAACAGTCAGAGAATCTCCAGTTTTAAAGATAATTCATTTTTTAGGTTGGCAACCAGTCTCAAAACATTTTCAAGCAATTTCCAATTCTTGTAGCCTATTTTGAAATATGAATCATGTATCCCTGCAGTGTGGACGTAGGCTATCCGGCCCATCAAATCCACACCAACCTTCCGAAAAGCATCCCACCCAGACCCATCCCATCCCTGTAACCCTGCATTTTCCATGGCTAATCAATGTAGCCTGCACATCTTTGGACTGTGGGAGGAAATTCGAGTACCCGGAGGAAACCCATGCAAACAAGGGGAGAATGTACAAACTCCACATGGACAGTCACCTGAGGGTGGAATTGAACCCTGGTCCCTGACACTGAGGCAGCAATGCTAACCACTTAGCCACTGTTCCACCTGATTCAAATCCACCAGATTACTAGCTCTGAATCTTAACAATATTTTGATGTTTCAATTTCATTGTCTTTCTCTGCATGAGGCCTAGTGAGTTTCTTGCACTATCATCTCAATCATGCTTCATGAATCATGATAGCCCTCACATCCGACGTGAGCCCAATTCGTCCACTCAATGTGTCCAGAAGAATCCGCCATTGCCGTCATATCCCTAAACACACTGGTATCCCTGTCAACTCATCATCGTTAATAGACTATTGTACAATCTGACAACCACTGTCAGTCAGAGCTGCACTGCATGGTTTGTGAAATTTGTCCCAGATATAGCAGAGATGGGGAAATTGGTGCCCTTCTTCAGAAACAAGCAAGTGAAGGGGGTGGGGCAGAGGACAGTCATTGCCTTCCTCCAGGACTGGCAGAGTTGGTCACTCCAGCAGTTCTGAGATGCTACCCAGGGTAGCATGATCTCACCATCCGGAGCAGTGGCTAATGTTTTAGGAAGAAGGTCAATGTTCTTCTGCACGCCACCAGGGTAAGTGCCACCATCATTTCTCTGATACCTCACACTCACTCTATCTCTGCTGTTATACCCATTTTGCACCACGGCTCACATTTTCATGTTCTAACTTGCCTGCAATATCTTCCCTCACTTGCTGGCAACCACCCCAATACCTGACATGACTAACCCTGCTTGCCTTCCATACTGCTTTCTCACTCACTTGAGACACCTCCCCACCCTCACCAACAGTCATTGTTGGGCCGTTCACTTTCATCTCCCTTAATACCTGCTTGTTTGTCACTGCAGGAGGAAAACAGCCTACAAAGTCATTTGAGTCATGAAGGGTAGTGTGCTGCCTGACATTTTTCCTACATTACAGAGCTTTCTTCCAAATGGCTGAGATAGTTTTACTCCAGGTGGCCACTTATTAGCAGCCTGGCATGGTCTGGTGATGTGGCTCCCTGTTATTTTGTTAAAACTGCAGGTCGGTAGCAATGTCCATAATGTAATAATTCAGTCATCTCAAATATTTTGAACATCAATATATACATTCATAAGCATCCACTCCCTCTACCATTGGTGATCACTCGCTGCAGTGTGTTCTATGTACAAAATGCACTGCAGAAATTCTCCAAAGATCCTCAGACAGCACCTTCCAAACTCTCAAATATTTACATCTAAAAGGACAAAGGCAGAAGATACATGGGAACGCCACTATCTGCAAGCTCCCCTCCCAGCTACTCATCATCCTGACTTGGAAATATATTGCTGTCGCTGGGTCAAAATCCTGGAATTCTCTCCCTAAGGGCATTTTGGGTCAATCCACAGCAGTTGGACTGCAGCAGTTCAAGAAGGCAGCTCACCACCACCTTCACAAAGGCAACTAGGAATGGGCAATGAAAATGCTAGCCAACCAGCGATGCCCACATCCCCATCCCACAAATGTTAAAAAGTCAAAGAAATATCAGCTCTTCTAACCCTGGGTGGATTTGCTGGGAGATATGAGGAGCAATATACAACTATAAGTTTGATTTATATTTTGTGTTGTTCTGGTAATGAAGAGATGGGAATGTTGGCTTGGTGCATTAGTGAAAAGAAACAACTGTGCTACAGAAACAACATGGATCCAGAGTCATACAAAGAAACAGAAAAATCCAGAAGTCAGTTAGTTATTTTTGAGAAACAAATCTTGTAATATTACTGAAAACTGAGCTTAGGGAACTCTTGTGCTTGCTCTGAAGTTAAAGTGATGGTAGGTTTAGTTTGTAATTTGTTTTAGGTTCCTTGGAGGATGATGACAGCTGAAGAAACGTATCTAGTGAACTCACATATGTTCGTCAGAATTACAACTAGAATTAAAATTAGGTTTTATTGTCATGTGAAGTAAACTGGTTGAAGCTGTGCCAGCCTGAGCAAGAAACCTTAGTGTAAAAACAATGTGTATCTACACTGAGGTTTGGTGTTTTTAAGGACATTCTTGGGACAAAAGTAATAGTGAGTTTGAATCCTTCATATTGAAATATTTCCAAACATTTCATTTAATGTAATATAATTCTTGTTTAGTAAACATTTTCATGCTTTCTGTTAAAAGTACACTTGCAGATTCTTTATCAATGTGCTCAATGACTGATATCAATAGAAAAAAAGAGAGAAACAAAGTTAGGGGTTATCAAGCCAGGTTTCACTCTTGGCTTTGCCTTGTCCAGTATTAATATCAACTCGGCTTATAACATTCCCATTATTGTGTGCAACCATGTCAGCAGCGTTTCCAGGCCTTCTAATTCCTTTACTTACACTGGGATCAATTTCAATGTCAATGCTTTACTCTCAAAAGCTCTCTAGTCCAATTACCTTTCTAGAAGCTGTTGAATCATTGTTAAGGGTAATGGTGAAATGCTGAAAATTATCAAGGTTAGCACTCATAAACAAGATAAATGCATGTTTCTAGAAGGCAAGAATGTCATCAAATATGATCATAATCCATTGACATAGCAGTCATGGAACACAGGCAATGCAATTCACTTTGGCCACATCTCCTTATGTTGAAAGCAGAACCAGAGTGGGGAATAGGTCATACAAAAATTATAACAGAAAATAAGAAGATAATCCATTAAGAGGTATTTTTCTAACAAACTATACAAATAATGTTGCACACATGATGATGCCTTAGAATAAGCCAGTTAAAGGAAATAAATGTTCAGTAGAGTCAGAATCATACAGCATGGAAACAGAACCTTTAATCCAACTCATCCATGCTGACCAGTTTTCCCAAACTAAACTAGCCCCATTTTCCTGCATTTGGCCCACATCCCTCTAAACCTTTCCTATTCATGCATTTGTAAGAAGCTACAGATAAAATTGATTCATTGCAAATTAACTTTCAAAAATCCTCCCAACACAACAACAAAATAATTGGCCTACTTCTAGTCAAAAGAGGTATATTTACTGATTGCAAGTTTTTCCATTAGCACCATTCCTACCCTCTGTGTTGTTAAACTTACAAGCCGAGCAGCATCAGGCCTGTTTATTTAATTTCAGTAGTGGGAAAGTTTGTATAAACCATAATTGAGGACAAAATTCAGAATGACACTTCACTAACATGATTAAATTTTTGATGTGCTCATAGAAAGGGTTGATGAGAATTCCATAGTTCATATGATAAACATTGATTTACAAAAGGTGTGTGATAAAGTGCCACCTCAAAGGCTTGCCAACAGAACAAAAGATTAACACAGATACAAAGATGATTAATTGGAACAGGACAGGATTTTACAGGTGATATAATCCCTCCACGCTAGCTCAAAGTTTGCTAGGAACACTCTCCCTGGTCCTGACATTATCCCTGACAAATCCCACAATTTCATACTGGGAAAAGCATTTCTTGCTTTAAGGCAAAACTTTGCACTTCTCTTGGAAGGAAATCCTATCTTCGAATGCTGTTAGCCAATTATGTGAGCACCCACCCTCTCACAGTCTTCAAATCCACTGGCCAGTGGCAGAGGAGAAGGAACATTCAATCTAGCTCAAAGAGTATGGATGAACCATTAGCTTTCAGATTACAGCTGGATCTATAGGGATTTCTCCAAGGAGCAGCACTAGATTTCTATATGTATTGGGCATTATGTCAAAATTTTCAGGTACCTCAAAACTTGAAAGTATTGTGAACTATGAGCAGGATGAAGATAGACTTCAAAAGGATGTTGACAGTTTAGTAGAATGGTCAAAAATGTAGCAAATGCATGTTTTTATGTCTGAAGTAATACCTTTTAAATAAATAATAAGGAGAAACAATATAAACTAAAGGATAACTTATTGCAGAGATGCAGAAGATGAATAAACCCATGAAGCTATGTGCCATCAACTCAATCAGAATTATCCCATGCTAGGTGGAGGGAGATGGTACAGAATGCCATTTTCTTTATCCTTAGAACTATTTCAGAAGTATTCTATCTCCTAAACAAGGCAGTTAGGAGAACACACCATCTCTCCATTTTATTCCTGATTGCCTGAGCACCAACACAACATACATTCTCTTAATGCTACATTTTCACAAACCATTTCCAACATTCCCTGGTTAAACATGCCACCAACTTTTATTTTGAATTACGACTAAAAGCCTCACTAACAGACAATATCCACCTTGCACAAACGCAACCTCTTTCCCATCTGAACATCCTTAAACCCCGACTTCCATTAATTTTCTTTCTCATACCATTTTCTATACACTAATCATAATTGCTAACTGTAATTGTTAACTACAGCTCCTTTAGGCTTTTGACAAGAACATAATCATTACAATAATGGAGATAGTAAGGACTGCTGATACTGTAAGTCAGAGTTGATAAAATGTGGAGCTGGAAAAACACAGCAGGTCAGACAACGTCGGAGGAGCAGGAAAGTCGACGTTTTGGGTCAGGACCTGATAAAGAGTCCTAATCCGAATGTTGACTTTCCTGCCCCTCTGATGCTGTCTGATCTGTTGTGTTTTTCCAGCTCCACATTTTATCGATGATGACAGTAATGTTTGATTCAAAAGACGGGATGACATCTTATTAACATCAATAATCACTGTTACTGAATTTACAATCAAAAAGTAATGATTTTTAACAGGCCAGACTTAACACATCGTGTTCTCATTTTTGTTGTTCTGAACAGCCTCAGCATCGCCACCACCAAGACCCTCATTATCACCCTCTTCATTCTTACATGTCCACTCTGTTAACCCTACAGACTTTACACTTCCCCAGATCATCACTCAACTATTTGCCTACACAGGCCTACCTGTCCCACTCCCCTTTTCTGCCAACCCATTTATCTCTTCACTGTCTGCAAATGGATGTGGTAGAATAACCATGATGCAACTCCCTGAATGACTTCAACTGGCAAGTGCTGGTCCTTAAATGCCCAGACCCCTGTTTGGAGGACACAAATGTCCCCAATGACACTATACTCATCCCTCTTATTGGCCCCGCAGTAGGTCACGAGGCACAGATGATAGAGTATTGGGCACATTGACAGAAGAAAAGACAAATGCACCTTTGAGTGAGGACTGCTGCACAGCACAGCTACCTACCTGTTTGCGTGACTGCATCAATTACCAATGCAAGGTACAACTGGGCAAGGCATGCATGAATGCTTGCTGTGATAGCAAGCCTGACCCATGCTGTATAATGGGTTCCTATCTCTGTGTGGTTCCTATAACCAATGCAAATGTACACTACTGGTTGCCAGTGTGCTTTCTTAGAGCTGTCTTTCATTGTACTGTGTGGTGTCAATACACTGGAGAAAGCCAGGATTGTGGTGATATCGCCTGAAAGTGGAGTGCCAATGTTCATGGTGGAAAGGTGCGTCCAAGGTATCTGCATGAACAAGGCAAGCAACAATGCATTTGCTTGAAGGACTATGAAATGAACAGCACAGAGTCTGGAGTAGGATGTGTAAGTTTGAATAGTGATACATGGTCATTGAGGCTGACTGCTGTAGGATTATTAAGTTACTAACCAGAAGATTAATTGTTTGAACCTAACTTTATTCAGAAAGTTGCCAAGGTAGATGGGATCATGGGAAATTTATGTTGAGTTATAAATGTACTCAGTCACAGCAAAGAGTTAGGTCTTATAGGAATTGCTTGTGTATGTAAAAACAGCACTATGAAGATGTTCTATCAGATATTAATTCATTTTGATATTGGCTCATGTATTGAAGCATTAATACATAATATCATCATGTGTGTCTTGAGCTTTTTGATATTGCAAATTTGAATGAATTAAGGAATTCCAGCATGGTTTTATTAAGGGAAAAATATCTTGAATTGGCTTTCTTGGGTCATTCTTTGAGGGAACAGAGACGATTATATGTGGTTGTAGTGATGCTTATGGATCTCCAAAATACATTTGATAATGTGCTGTATTACAGACTTCTCAGCAAAGCTAAAACCAATGAAGGGGAAAGACAGTAGCAGCATGAGTACAAAGTTGGTTTAGCGACAGAAAACAAATGGCAATGTGGGTGTTATTCAGATTGAGAAAGAAAAGAATTTTCCCCCTGATAGTTTCTGATTCCAGATGCTATATACTCAGCATGACAACATGCGACACAAGAACTGAAAGTAGCCAAATGGTACTGACAGTGATATCAATCAACATGTGCAGAGGTGTTACAACACATCCCTTGAGTTTCCTGGTTCATATGTAAGGACACTAGCACTACACCACAAGAACCTCCTAAATAGTACAGATGTGAGTGTAGCCCAGACAATCAATTCCCAAATACAAGGCAGTTATTGAACCTGATACTTAAAAGTGGATGTTATTTTACGTGATAGTATCAGGTAAATTACAAATTGTTATCCTGTAATGCAGTAGTTGTGTTCATGTGCGATACTGTGTCATAAGAAATGTGCAATATAAATAATGGGCCTATGGGTAAAACAGGGTTGCGCCAAACTACCAAAAATATCAGTAAAATTCGAAACAAAAGCAGTAGTTAGCCAAACGCAAACACAAGCAAAGTCTACGTAAATGTTAAAACCATATATTTTAATGAAACATTTTGGGAAATTTAACACTTTAAGTGACTACAACACTGTATCTTTCACAAAGCTTTTCACCACAAACCACTGAACATGTGATGACCACACGGAATTCCAGTCCTCTTTAAGATTCTTCTCCAGTTTGAAAAAACTTCCTTCTAAATGCAGACTACAATTCCCAGTTTCAAGCTAAGTTTCAAGGCTTGCAGAGCTGATTGCATTCTTGTTTTAGTTGAACACATTGAATTTGCATTTTGCAGACAGAGGATCCTGAGGTTGGGTTTTGCTGTTTAGATAGTGCCAGGGATGGAATCACGTAACAGTGAACTGGACTTTGCTTTATGAAAAAAAAGGTCCACAATTCACAAATTGCGATCCAACCAAGTAGCCTTAATAAATATGTGTTATAGGAGAACTACCTGTATATAAATGTTGAGCTAGAGATAAAATATCTGGTATTTGTACAATTTAATTTTCAGATTTCTGGACTTGGGATAGTACCAACATTCAATATCAGCTCATAAATTAATATCAAAAATTTAGTTTCTATCTAGCAGACACATTCCATTAGTACAAGGCGGCAGTTTTCACTTATAAATACTTGAGAACTGTTGGAGGTAGGTCAGAGGACCGGTATTAGATTTGTAAACCCACCCCGTGGCACAATTTATTTGCAATAAGGGTTAAGGAAGGAATAGTGGATTATGTTACTATAGTGATTGTAATGAGGTCAGCCAGGTGGGCATAGACAATATGAGTTCCGTGATTTGGACTGTTAATCTGGACCAATTGGGGAATCTTGGCTGACAGTTATAAACAGGAATGTCAGAGATTCTGTTTACTCTGAGCGCTTGCTCTGAGAGAGCTGGATCTGTGTTGAGGACATTCTATCTGTAAATAAAGGATGACTTGGTGATGGGATACTGACCTCTGTGGATTTATTTTACTGATGATGAGAAAAGTGCATGCTTCTAAAGAAATATGTTTGCAACAGTTGTCTTTGAGTTGGGTCAGCATTTCTGACATCATCCAGTTATTTGGGAAGCTTGACTCGTTAAATGCTGCCGTCAAAGAATGGATGCAGTACGCAGAAAAAAAACTATTGTTTTTCCAGACAGGTTACACTGGGGCAGATGAAAAGCAGCAAGTAATTTTTCTGACAGTTTGCAGAATTGCATTTTTTCGGTTATTAGGAGCCTAACTTTCCCTGAGATACTGAAGAGTTAATGAATCTAGTTAATAAATACCAGGACCTCTAGCCTCCTACAATTCTGAGACAGTATCGGCTTTACTCAGCAATTCAAGAACCATGGGAATCCGTATTAGGATTTTTGACGAGGTTAGGATGACTGGCAGAGGGATGTGATTTTGGTTTAACTCTTAATGAGATGCTTAGAGAATGTTTGGTGGATGTAACTAATGATGTAACCATGCAAAAGCACCCACTAGCTGAAACCCAAGGAGACTTCAAACAGGCACTATAAGTCATTGGCACATATGGCAAATAAAGCATATGAGTTACAGTGCATGCTGATGGAAGTGCTTGGGGAACACCTTTTGACTGAAGGCAATTGCATAGCCTCATTCAGGACATATCCTGAAGAGAGGGACTCTCGGTCAGCAAACCACCTCAACAAAGTCATGTCTTGGCCAAACAGTTAACATTTTCTTCAGGATTCAGGCCAGCTAGCCATTGCATTTGCTGCAGGCACGCAGACTCGTGAGAGCAAAAGAGTCCCACCAGACTTAAATTGAGTAAGAGAACTCTTAGGCCCCTATACAGGAGAGTACATGCCCTGGAAAGTCCACCTACATCTGGCTTAGAACAGTTATTTTGTTTACTAACATCCAAATCAGAACTAATCAAAATAAACTTTTGGTTAAATGGTCAACCAATTCAAATGGAAGTAAATTTCAGTGTGGCTGTTTCAGTGATTGCAGAAGCAAACTTTAACAAAATTTGCTCTGAACTCCAACCCTTATGTTTGCACAAGAATTTAGCTGGGCTGAAAGCCTACACTGAGGAACCTTTACAGATTAAGGGTACAACTTTGGTTCCGGTCTCTTATGAGAAGCAGCCAGTTCAGTAACCATTGATCGTAGTAAAAGGCTTGGACCCAAACTTGATGGGCAAAATTGATTGAGAAAGATTCACCAAGATTGGCTCAACATTTTTCAATTAGAAAATGGCTGCCTGAGTGAACTCCTAATTAAAGGAGAAAGTGAGGTCTGCAGATGCTGGAGATCAGAGCTGAAAATGTGTTGCTGGAACAGCGCAGTTATAAACTATAAACCACGTTCTAAAGGGCTATCTCTACAAAGTAGCTGCTATGGAGCAATAACTGAATAATGTTTCTTAAAAGTAACTGAAATAACTCTACAGAGGCCAGTATCCCATCACCAGGTCACCTTTTATATGTATATGGAGAGCCCTTGACACTGATCTAGCTTCCTCAGAGACAGGTCTCAGAGTGAACAGAACCTCTGACACTTAGGTTCAGTCAGGGCTCCCTGATTGGACCAGATTAACAGCCTCAATCAGGGAGCTCATATTCCATGATGTCCACCTGGCTGACCTCATTACAATCACAACCAATCATCCATCCCCCTCTGAGTCTGAAGATTTACAACTTGAGGTGCTTAGAACACAATTTTCCCTTCGAAGTTGGGTTCCCACCTGGAAGAAACATCTAAGGGCCATGTTTAAGTTCTCTAAGTGCTCCTTATTGGTCTTTACTGTTAAAGCACGTCATCTCGAAAAATAATGACCTGGAATAGGTATAAAATGTTCTCCATCATCAATTGCAAAGGCTGATGCTACCCCAAACAGCAGTCTCGTATATTGGTGCATGCCCTTATTAATTGTAGCATACTTCTGGGAATCCTCATCTAACCGTAACTGCAAGCATTCATGTCCAGCTTCATGAAGGACAGCCCCCTGTCAGCTTTGCGTTTAAATCCTGTATACAAGGGATTTGGTATTTGTTCACCTGCAAAACTCGGTTTATCATTTGTTTAACATCCCTACAAAAGCAAACCAACCTACCGGGTATCACAATCAGTAGGGCTGGTACTGCCATTTTCTACAAGCTGTTGTGGTTTGGTGATTTCCATAATCAAATATCACTGGACAGGTCTTACAAAATAATGTAATAGCTTTCTGGTCAACATGCAAGTGGCCTTGGCTCCTTTGATGGTTCCTAGACCTTTCTGAAAAACCTCCAAGTATTTAATTAGGAGTTCACTGCTGAAAATGTGTTGCTGGAACAGCGCAGCAGGTCAGGCAGCATCCAGGGAACAGGAGAATCGACGTTTCGGGCATAAGCCCTTCTTCAGGAATGAGG
>NC_057710.1:137735650-137746810 GCF_004010195.1 Chiloscyllium plagiosum | reverse complement strand
CCTCATTCCTGAAGAAGGGCTTATGCCCGAAACGTCGATTCTCCTGTTCCCTGGATGCTGCCTGACCTGCTGCGCTGTTCCAGCAACACATTTTCAGCAGTGAACTCCTAATTAAATACTTGGAGGTTTTTCAGAAAGGTCTAGGAACCATCAAAGGAGCCAAGGCCACTTGCATGTTGACCAGAAAGCTATTACATTATTTTGTAAGACCTGTCCAGTGATATTTGATTATGGAAATCACCAAACCACAACAGCTTGTAGAAAATGGCAGTACCAGCCCTACTGATTGTGATACCCGGTAGGTTGGTTTGCTTTTGTAGGGATGTTAAACAAATGATAAACCGAGTTTTGCAGGTGAACAAATACCAAATCCCTTGTATACAGGATTTAAACGCAAAGCTGACAGGGGGCTGTCCTTCATGAAGCTGGACATGAATGCTTGCAGTTACGGTTAGATGAGGATTCCCAGAAGTATGCTACAATTAATAAGGGCATGCACCAATATACGAGACTGCTGTTTGGGGTAGCATCAGCCTTTGCAATTGATGATGGAGAACATTTTATACAGTCTATTCCAGGTCATTATTTTTCTAGATGACGTGCTTTAACAGGAAAGACCAATAAGGAGCACTTAGAGAACTTAAACATGGCCCTTAGATGTTTCTTCCAGGTGGGAACCCAACTTCGAAGGGAAAATTGTGTTCTAAGCACCTCAAGTTGTAAATCTTCAGACTCAGAGGGGGATGGATGATTGGTTGTGATTGTAATGAGGTCAGCCAGGTGGACATCATGGAATATGAGCTCCCTGATTGAGGCTGTTAATCTGGTCCAATCAGGGAGCCCTGACTGAACCTAAGTGTCAGAGGTTCTGTTCACTCTGAGACCTGTCTCTGAGGAAGCTAGATAAGTGTCAAGGGTTCTCCATATACATATAAAAGGTGACCTGGTGATGGGATACTGGCCTCTGTAGAGTTATTTCAGTTACTTTTAAGAAACATTATTCAGTTATTGCTCCATAGCAGCTACTTTGTAGAGATAGCCTTTTAGAACGTGGTTTATAGTTCATAACACAGATTATAGTTTAGAACACAGATTTCCCCCACATAGGATGGTGATTCAGAAAAGTTCTGTCGTGTTATCAGTTGTTAATGCTCCTTGAACCATAATAGAATGTTGTCATTGTGGGCGCAGCAGTGCAGTAAGGTAATGGATAGAATGCTGACTTGATATGTATCAAAATCATAATGGAATTTTAATGACACTGCTTAGGAAATCACATCAATAATATACTTTTGGGTATCATACTTGATTCATGTAATCCAAGTGAGCAGATAAATCTAAGAAAACATTTTGTCATAAAACAATAAAATACAGCCCAATATAATTTGGAGTTAACAGACCTATAATTGCATGGCAGAAGGTATCATTCACCCCTTTATGTATTTTCTGCGTGCAAATAAATAGATTTTATCTGGATACTACGAATAATATATACGTCCGCTCAAATTGTGGCTCACTGCCTTCAGGCATGATAAATTCCAAAATCTACTTTATTACCACACCAACGCTTTACTGCCTGTAACCTTGTCATTATGTTAGCATGTCATATTTTCACATGTACAGTATCTGTCAAGTAATCATTCTTAAAAGGACACTAAGCTTCACAAATGCACAACGCACTGGTGTGGCTTACAGATGTTATTTTCTAACCAGTGCTAACTTCCTGCAGAGATTGCTACAGCAGTCAGTTAAATCTGTTTATCTTGGTTTGCTCTTTTTAGAGAAGTCACTGTTAGGTAGATCACCCAACATTTCACAATGAAGCAGTCAGCCAGCAGTCCAGCCCATTTAGTGATGCTGGTTAGAAACTGGTCTTAATCTACATTAGCTTCTTAACTGTTTAGATTATATCTGGATGTTCACTTCCACATCTGCTGAAATTGCACTATTTATTAATGAGCTAAGGTGCATAAAATGTACCCTGCTGCAGTAACTGCTTGGCGTTATCCTGATGAAATCTTGGACAGAAAGACAAGTACTATATTTTGTGATGCACTTTTCTTGTGGGCTTCATGGAAGTGGTAGATGCAGGTACAGTTACATCATTTAAAAGACATTCGGACAGATACATGATTAGGAAAGCTTTTGAGGGATATAGGCCATATACAGGTAAAAGGGACCAGCTTACTTTGGAAAAGCTTGTCGGCATGGACGAGATGGACCGAAGGGTCTGTTTCTGTTCTTTAGGACTCTATAAGGATACATTGAATGTTGTCTTGTTGGAGACAGGAGTTGAATATGAATGAATAGCATTGCACTTCCAGGATCATGAGTCAAAAAACAATTGAAATATGGGACTAGCTCCTAAAGCTGCAAACAGGCCACCTCAAATGCATACTTAAAATATGATATGATAATGATGTATTAGCGATCTGAACTCTTTACTCCAGTCTCAGGTATGGTCGAAGATGAGCAGGCATACATTGGAAGCTCACTTGATATTTTCAAATGACTCACTAACAAGCAATGGAGCTTATTAGAGAGCTGATTTTTGTGCAATTTTGAGTAGCATATCGCATATTTCAGGCATTGGATGGGACAAAGTAAAGCTTTGTGGAAGCTATGACGAGGCAGCAAAAGATAGAAGCAAAGTCCTGTATCTGTGATCTGCACGGAAGGAGAAATGTCAGAATATTTTATTTTATTTTGTTTATTTATGGTTTTGGGTCTATCATAATTAGAAAAGAGAAGCTGAGAAGTCACTTAAATTTGTAACTCTGACTAAATCTTTGTTATCATCCCTCTGCTTCAAGTGTTCCAGCCTGGACTCCCAATTAGACGTGGAGATATCCTCTCTTCTACTACCATCCTCCTTCCCCCAGTCTCCTCCCTTTCTCATACTGCCACCTTTGTGATATTAATGCCCAAATTCACTACCTGATGCTGATTCACCATGTTGAGTTTCTATTCTACTTCTGTCACCCACTTAAAAATGCAAGATCCAGCCCATGGATGGTGGATAACCACCAATGTCCCTCCAAGACATGAGTTCAGACTGTGATGAAAATATTCCCTACCTGCCTAGGTGAGTGCAGCTCCAACAACACTCAAGCCATTTTATACCAGCTCAAATGAAGAAGCCCATTTGACTGGCACCAAATCCACAAGCATTCATTAATCGAAAATGGACACATACTAGCAGAAGCGTATACCATCTATAAGATGTACTCCAGCATCCACTCCTATTCTCATGTGGAACTGTATCACTGCTCCTTCACTGTCACTGGTCTAAAATCCTGGAACTCTCATTCTAAAAGTGCTGGGTGTACCTATGCAACAACAATTGGGGTGATTCAAGAAGATGGTTCATCACCACCTCCCCTAGGTTAATTAGAGACTGGCAATAAATGTTGAACTGGCCTGTGATAACCTCATCCTGTGAATGATTTGAAAAAAAACACAAAATTCAAGGAAACAGCCATTCTATAGTGAATGCAGCTTTTCAATGGTAAAAGGAGAGATAGTGTGAAGACAGCAAAGTAAAGTGGAATTACAGTGTGCAAGCAGAGAAAACGGAGTTTAGTAATAGATAGAAAATTGAGTTTCCTTTACATTTACATTTCTCTCCTGTGGGTGAAAGTTTTTTTTGATTATGAAAGCAGAAATCTCTCAACACAATTTTTCAAAGCCATCAGGAAACAATGAAGTAGGTTTCGCTTTACTCTCATTCTCACTAAATTGTTGAGAAAAACAAACACACCTCCTTGGCATCCTCCATCAGACGAAATTATAAATCTAAAAACACAGGATCAAGCTTTTTGATCCACTGTGCCAGCATTTCGAAACCACCATCCAATTAGTTCCACCCATAGACTTGCAGTCTTTTCTTTTGTAAGCATATATTCAGATCCATTTTGCATCTGCTTCCACCACCCTTTCAAGCAGTGTGCTCCAAATTATAACAACTCGTTAAGTAAAAATAATTTTCCTACTTCTACCTCTAAAGCTTCTTTGGTTGATAATCTTAAATCAGTATTCTCAGAGTCCTCCTTTAATCTCTATCCTGACTGTTAACCTCCTACACAATTTTGAATGCCTCTATTAACTCCCTTTGCTCTACAGAGCACAAACCCAACTTCTAGATTTCCACTCTGAAAGCAATTACCCTCCCAGGATCACATGGGAAAACAGGTGAATATTCTACAAGTTGCTTTCTGGGGAAATTATATTTGCTCAATCACTTAAATTAAATTGAATGTCTGTGTGCATCGCAGAATGCAGGATAAGTAACTCACTGAAATGTCTACATTTGACTCTTTCAGTTTGACTGTAGATTTCATCTAGTAAAACCAGGATAAAAACAGTGGGTAAGAGCAACACAGTGGTCGATATATATTTATCTTTTTAAAAATTTGTTTGTTTCTCAGTTTCTCATGCCATCAGGAGGCAGGTCCAGAACTTACACAATTTAATTTCTCTAAAGCCCATATAATTGTCAATGAATCCAAAGGGTTCAGATTTGGGTTATTTTGAAATTTACCATGAGAACTTAGTTGAGCTGAGCCAGCCTCAGATACAATACGTGGAGCTGTGTTTATTTCTCAGCTACCCTTGTCAGTATAATGCATCTTATTGAAAAATTAAGAAGTTCAAGGTGCCTTTTTTTTACTCATGATTAATACTGACTCAAAATATTATCTCATTCATTTCAGCTTGAATGAAGAATGGAGTTCAACACAGGGAACCAAACGTGATGAAAACGAAATAATGATTACGACATGGATTAACCTATGTCAATGTCTTCTGATGAAAGCAATACATATTATACTGCCTGTTAATGTACATGCGATAGCAGGTGATGCAATTTGAAGAGAAGCTTGAATTAGTTTCAGCTTGCCTGTGCTACTTAACATCAGCCTCAGTCTTTTGGGGGAGATGCATTTTGACTTAAGTTCATCCTTTTCAGTGTGAAAGTGATGGCCCAATCAGTTACTAATGCTACCCTGTCAAGATGCAGCATCTAATAGCTGAATTTGTTACCTTTCGTTGTAGCACAAATAGAACTTTGTGTGGGAAACATGGACAGAGGTCATCTATTCTCAGCTTGTGGCTGTCAAATTTCAGATTGCCCCCATTGTTCAGAGAGACTTGTGGAGTCACATAGCAGCCTAATAGTCTGCCCTTCTAGTGTTGCTGAGGTGCTGCACTTGATCACCAGTATTGGTTACAAGGAACTCATGTCTACTGTCTTCTCTCAAAATAATAGCATTCATGTTCACACCACTGTTACTCCATCAATGTGATGGATGTTGTCCATCAGCCAGACTGCTGCCACCCGTGACAAAGTGGTGCAATCTAAAGTCAGGCCTTCTAAACTCAAGGCTACAGATGGGCATCCTGCAACAACATCTTGTCATCCTTCCCAGTGAGAGTCAACAAGCCAGGCTGCACCATTAGGTTGGCACTTTATAGGATCACCAGGGCAAGCAAAGCTAATTTTGAAATTGGCACAATGTAGATCCACAAAGGAAATAGATGCATTTGTAGGAAATGTTGAATGGCTTGATTGGTTTGGAATGTGCATTTTCTGGCCATCTTTTATTTCAGCATCATGGCCAAAAGAACACTGAGAGAGAGAAGATGTGAGGCTATTGCTAATTGAAGATTTCAGTCAAAGGGTAAAAGGTCCCATTAACTTATCAACTTAAATGCATCCAATAATTCCTCCTTATCTATTTTAAACTGGGGACAGAACTTCTGTCATCATGATAGATAAGTCAATCACAGACCTTTGGCAAGCTAAGTAGAAAGTTAGCAAGCAGGATCTCAGTTGTAATAATCTCCGGTTTGCTCCCAATGCCATGTGCAATTGACTACAGAAGTAGGACAATAAGACAGATGAATGTGTGGCTGGAAAGATGGTGCATTATGGAAGGCTTTAGATTCCTGAGTCACTGGGACTAGCACCGAGGGGAGTTAGCAACTGTACAAGTCAGGTAGGTTGTACCTGAATAAAGTTGGGACTGATTTCCTTGAGGGGTATTTTGCTATTACTTCTGGGAGGAATTAACTTGGCAAGTGTGGGAACCAGAACCATGTTAGAAAATAAAACCAGAGTGCACAAAACACTGGGAGAGACAGACAACATTAGAATAGAGAATAGGATTTATTAGTTGGAGTCACAGAAAGGAAGAAAGAGATGGAGTCTAAATCAGGGTTACTATGTATGAATGTCTATACATTGGGAGTTGCAGGTGAAGATTGTCATGAGGAATTACAACGTTGCAGCAAGAGCAGAGACTTAGATCAAGGAAAGGCAGTACTATGAATTTAAAATTCCTGACTACAAGGTGTTCGTAAGAGATAGAAAAGGGGAATAAAAATTGAGGAGGGATAGCAGTATTGGTTACAGAGTGCATTGTCATGCTGAAGAAAAGAGGCTGTTCCATAAAGTTCGAGGATGCAGTTGATATGGATAGAACTAAGGAACAAAACGTGCACAATTACATTACTCACTGCAGTCTATAGACTCCTACCTACTGGTAAGGATGTAGGGCAACAAATCTGCATGTAAGCTGTAGAGAGGTGCAGACACTACAGAATAGCTATAATGAGGAATTTCAATTATCCAAATGTAGACTGGAATAATTGCCATGAAAAAAGCTGTGAAAACCAACAATTCCTAGATTGTGTCTGGACAAATTTTCAATAGCAATGTATCCAGTCCAACCCAAACAAAAGATAATGCTAAAACTAGGGCGGCAAGGTGGCTCATGGTTAGCACAGATGCCTCACAGCGCCAGGGACCCGGGTTCAATTCCCACCTTGGGCAACTGTCTGTGTGGAGTTTGCACATTCTCCCCGTGGCTGCGTGGGTTTCCTCCGGGTGCTCCAGTTTCCTCCCACAGTCACAAAGATGTGCAGGTCAGGTGAATTGGCCATGCTAAATTGCCCGTAGTGTAGGTGCATTAGTCAGGGGTAAATTATAGTGGGTGGGTTTCTCTTCGGAGAGTCGGTGTGGACTTGTTGGGCCGAAGGCCTGTTTCCACACTGTAGGTAATCTAGATTCTTGGGAATAAAGTGGGCCAAGCAAAGTGAGTGTCAGTGGGGGTGCATATTGGAGTCAGTGATCATGATATTGTAAGGTTTAGGATGACAGCTGAATGGCTAAAGGTGACTCATAATAAAAATAATTAACTGTGGGACAGCTGACCTCCTTGGGCTAAGAACAGGCTGGGATTGACTGGAATTGAATGTAGAGGAAAATACTGTAGCTTAACATTGGCTACCTTCAAATAAGATAAAAGCATATTACTGCGAATTCTGGAGATCTGAAATAAAAACAGAAAGTGCTGGAGAAACCCAGCTATACCCTTTGACAATCCTCCTCACTATCCGCAATGCCACCTATCTTTAGGTTGTTCGCAAACTTACTAATTAGACCAGCCACATTTTCCTCTAAATCATTTATATTGATCATGAATGGCAGAGGTCCCAGTACTGATTCCTATAGAACATGTCTAGTCACAACCCTCCATTCTGAAAAACAACCTTCCACCTCTATCCTCTGTGTCCTATGGCTAAGCCAGTTCTGTATCCATCTTACCAGCTCACCCCGATACCATGCGACTTCACCTTTTGTACCAGTCTGCCATGAGGGACCTTGGCAAAGGCTTTACTAAAATCCATAGATTTTGCCTTCATCAATTATCTTTGTCGTCTCATCAAAAAAACTCAATCAAGTTAGTGAGGCACGACTTTTCCCACACAAAACCATGCAGTTGATCACTGATAAGTCCATTTCCTTCTAAATGCATATAGATCTGAGAATCTTTCCAATAATTTCCATACCACTGACGTTAAGCTCATAGGCCTGTAATTTCTTGGATTATCCCTGCTACCCTTAAACAATGGGACAACATTGGCTATTCTTCAGTCCTCACCTGTGGCCAAAAGGATACAAAACTGTCTGTCAATGCTCCAGTAATTTGTTCTCTTGCCTCCTTCTATTCTTGGATAGATTCCCATCAGGATCTGGAGATCTGCCTTAATCTTTTTTAAGACGCACAATACCTCTTCCTTTTTAATTGCAACTTGGTTTGGAAATTTGACACTCCCTTCCCTGAGATTATCTTCCTCTAACTCCTTCTCTTTGATGAATCCCATTGCAAAATATTCATTTTGGACCTCACCTATCTCTTCTGACTCCACAAATTGATTTCTTCCTTTGTCCTTCAGTGAGCCAACCCTTTCCCTGGTTACCTTCTTGCTTTTTATGTATGTATAAAAAGTCTTAGTCCTTAATCCTGTTTGCTAATGACTCTTGATGACCCATTTTAGCCCTTCTAATTTCTTGTTTAACTTCTTACCTACTTTCCTTATATACTTTAAGGGCTTCATCAGTTCCCATCCTCTTAGATCTTACATATGTTTCCTTATTCTTTTTGACAAAGGTCATAACAATATTGTTGGTCATCCAAGGTTCACGTAACGTGCTATACCTATCCTTCAATCTTGCAGAGAAGTGCTGCTCTTGAACTCTTATCAAATGTCCAATGTGAATTTACGCCTCCAATTCAAATTCTCCAGTTCTTGCCTAATATTATTATAGTTTGCCTTCCCCCAGTGTAACATTTTCATCCAAGGCCTGCTGTATTCCCTATTCATGCATATCTTAAAACTCATGGTATTATGGTCACTACACCTGAAATGCTCCCCAACTGGTCCTTCATTCACCTGGCCGTGCTTATTTCCCAAAACCAGATCCAGTTTAACCCCTTCCCTGGTTGGACTGTTTACATACTGCGTCAAAATACCTTCCTGAATGGTCCTTACAAATTCTGCCCTGTCCAAGCCCTTAGCATGAAATGAGTCCCAGTCAATGTAGGGGAAGTTAAAATCACCCACCACAACAACCCTGCTGTTTTTACATGTTTCCAAAGTCTATCTACATAATCTCTCTTCTATCTCCTGCTGGCTGATGGGAGGCCTGAAGAATACCTCCAGCATTGTGGTTTTACCTTCCCTATTCCTGAGTTCTACGCATATTACCTCACTGCATGAGTCCTTTGATGAATCCTTTCTCAATATAACTGTGAGATACTCCCTTACCGGTAATGCAACTCCCCCATCCCTTTTACATTCTATCACACCTGAAACATCTTAATCCTGGGTCATTCAATTGGAGATAGAGATTAAGATAAAGAAGGAGATGTATGCTATGACAAATGTCAGGTTGAAAATACAAAACTGAATACTGAAGATTTAGAAAGACATTGCGAAACATATTGGAGTTGGAAAGAGAAAATATGAGAAAAGATTAGTCACTAATATAAAGGGGAATTCCAAAGTCTTCTGCAGGCACATAAACAGCAAAAAGAGAAATAGGGCCAAATCAGCACCAAAAAAGGGATTTACAAGTGGAGGCTGGTGACATGGTGTAGGTGTTAAATGAATACTTTGCATCTGATCTTATTTAGAAAGTAAATGTTACCTGACGAGCTCTTGGTGACAGAAATCTTGCTCCCAGAAGAGTTCAAAATAGATAAGGAGGGGTTATTGAATAGATTGTCAGCATCTAAAATTGATAAGGTACTGAGACCCGATGAGATGCATCCAGGAGTACAGAAAGAAGTGGAAGTGTAAAGTGCAGTGTCACTGGCAATAATCTTTCATTCTTTGCTAAGCTCCAGGGTGGTGCCAGTGGACTGGATTATTCCAAATGTAACATTTTTGATCACGGCATGGATAGGGTAAATAGACAAGGTCTTTTCCCTGGGTTGGGGAGTACAGAACTAGAGGGCATAGGTTTAGGCTGAGGCAGGGAAGATTTAAAAAGGATGTAAAGGGCAACCTTTTCAACCAGAGGGTGGTGTGTGTATGGAATGAGTTGCCAGAGGAAGTGGTACAATTACAACATTTAAAAGGCATCTGGATGGATATATGAATAGGAAGGGTTTAGAGAGATATGGGCCAAATGATGGCAAATGGGACTAGATTTAGGATATGGATGAGTTGGACAAAATGGTCTGTTTCTGTGCTGTATATCTCTAAGACTCTAAGGTTGTAGGATAATCCTAGCAATTATAGACTAGGCAGTTTAATTTTAAATATCAGGGAATAGTTATTCTGTATAGAATTAATAATTACATGGAAAAATGTGGGTTAATCAATTGGAATGTGGATATGAAGGACATGGACTTCAACAACGCACTCAATAGTGTTACTAGGTTATAGCTGATGGAATAAATGGGACAGTAGTAAAATGTTTGAGTCTAACATGGCTTTGCGCGTGGGTAATCATGTCTCACAAACATGATTGAGTTTTTTGAAGAAGTAACAAAGAGGATTGATGAGGGCAGAGCGGTAGATGTGATCTATATGGACTCCAGTAAGGCATTCAACAAGGTTCCCCATGGGAGACTGATTAGCAAGGTTAGATCTCACGGAATACAGGGAGAACTAGCCATTTAGATACAGAACTGACTCAAAGATAGAAGACAGAGGGTGGTGGTGGAGGGTTGTTTTTCAGACTGGAGGCCTGTGACCAGTGGAGTGCCACAAGGATCGGTACTGGGTCCTCTACTTTTTGTCACTTATATAAATGATTTGGATGCGAGCATAACAAATATAGTTGAAAATGTGTTGCTGGAAAAGCGCAGCAGGTCAGGCAGCATCCAAGGAGCAGGAGAATCGACGTTTCGGGCATGAGCCCTTCTTCAGGAATGAGGAAAGTGTGCCAAGCAGGTTAAGATAAAAGGTAAGGAGGATTTAGTTGGGAGAGGGACGTTGGAAATGTGATAGGTGGAAGGAGGTTAAGGTGAGGGTGATAGCCCCAAGTGGGATGGGGGGCTGAGAGGTCAGGAAGAAGATTGCAGGTTAGGAAGGCGGTGCTGAGTTCGAGGGAAATTAGGAAACTGGGGAAATCTGAGTTCATCCCTTGTGGTTGGAGGGTTCCTAGGCGGAAGATGAGGCGCTCTTCTCCAGCCGTCGTGTTGCTATGGTCTGGCGATGGAGGAGTCCAAGGACCTGCATGTCCTTGTTGGAATGGGAAGGGGAGTTGAAGTGTTGAGCCACGGGGTGCTCTGGGTGTCCCAGAGATGTTCTCTGAAACGTTCCGCAAGTAGGCCGCCTGTCTCCCCAATATAGAGGAGGCCACAT
>NC_057710.1:137723926-137734937 GCF_004010195.1 Chiloscyllium plagiosum | reverse complement strand
CATCGGAGGCTGAGGGGTGATATTATAGAGGTTTACAAAATTATGAGGGGCATGGATAGGATAAATAAACAAAGTCTTTTCCCTGGGGTCGGGGAGTCCAGAACTAGAGAGCATAGGTTTAGGGTGAGAGGGGAAAGATATAAAAGAGACCTAAGGGGCAACGTTTTCACACAGAGGGTGGTACGTGTATGGAATGAGCTGCCAGAGGAAGTGGTGGAGGCTGGTACAATTGCAACATTTAAAAGGCATTTGTATGGGTATATGAATAGGAAGGGTTTGGAGGGATATCGGCCGGGTGCTGGCAAGTGGGACTAGATTGGGTTGGGATATCTGATTGGCATGGACGGGTTGGACTGAAGGGACTGTTCCCATGCTTTACATCTCTATGACTCAAGAGGCAAAGTACACAAGTGACCGTGGGGGCTTTCACATCTCATTCCTAACATTCATAAGGGCCCATGTTCCTGAAACTTTCGCAGAATGAAAGCAAGAGCTGAAAGGCTGTCTGTTTTATCTCTTCAATACTTTAAGAGTACTGAAGCCAATCATTATGCCCTGGCTGCTCACATGCATATGATTTGCAAAATCGGTGCAGATCAGGAATCATTCCTGTCACTCAACTTAGGTTGACACTAGACTGTTCATTTGAATGAATTTCCATGAGTGTTGAGGCTTTAACAGATGGCTGCACTTCAGTAATTTCTGGCGTACTATCAAGAGACTTTGGATAATTGACAAAAGAAGCAGAGAATTTCTTCGATCAACAAATTGATAGGATGTAGAATGTGCTGCCTGAAATAGTGGTGAAAGTATATTTAATAATAACTTCCAAACAGGGAAATGTTTTAAAAGAAAAAAACCACATAGAGCTATTGGGAATGAGCTGGACTAATTGAATAGCTTTTCCAAAGAGGCAGTGCAGATATGATGTACTGAGTAAACACCTTGTGTTCTGCATGATTCACTTAAAAGTGCAGGTAGTGCTGTACAGTGGAATGACAAATCTGTTCGTTCAAATTCAATGGCTCCAAGAGTAAGACAGGTTCAGTCTGTCTAACCATCAAATTCTTTAAATAGCTCAATACTGTTTTCAAGGTTTGTAATATAAGTCTTAACTTACTTATTGACATTTATATAGCTGTAGAGTTTGCAGTCGCAGGAGCTTTTAATTAAACTGTACCTGGATAACAGGAAAAAGAAGTCCGACAAAAAAGTTGGAAATCCAGAGCACTGTGCCACCAACCATGAATGCAGCAGATCGACTGGACTGATCAAACATCTCGCCAGTAAGGACAAAAGGAATCCCTCCTGAAATAAAGACCGAGCACCAGTCAGGACTTAAAACATCATGGTTGATGCTAATGCACCAACCCAAGAGAACCTGAGAAAAGACCCAAGTTTGGGTTCAAGAAAAATCAAACTTTAAGTGCTACGTTAAAGGCACATTGTAATCGAATTGCACAATGTTCCTCTGCCTCTCTTATCAAACATCTCCGTACATGGTTTATTGTAAACTATTCTGTAGATTTGAAAGTAAGTTTAATAGTTTGCTCTGTACAGAACTGCCATTAAATTTCCAAATGCTGAATGAAAGAAATCACGTATTTCTTGAAATTGCATGCACAGTAATCTTAACAGTTGTGTTAGAATCGCACCTTCACCAAGCTTTCTACCGTCAGACTGATGTTTGCTTGGATAAAGGTAAAGTTGCCTCAGTCCCACAGACCATACAACGGTTCCCTCATTAGACAGAGGTGACTGGTGGTAGTTTAACCTGAGGGTCAATACGCCTCAGGCAAGGGGAGAGGATGAGAGTCCTTCATGATGAGGGAATTACAGAGTATCAGTTAGTACAGGGGTTGAACCCACATTTTTGGCATCACTCTGCATTGCAAACCGGCCATCCAGCCAACTGGCAGCTAAATGACTCAATCCCCTTATGGGACCAGTGGGCAGAAAAGATCCTAGTGCAATCTATTTGGCACCTATTTGGCTGTGTGTCAGGAGATTAGGTTGTTTACCAATGTGTGAGAAACATTCCCTCTCTCCAATTTGCCTCTGAGTGAGGAAACTAATCCTGCGAGACATTTACTTCATGCAGTCTTCTGGGATTTGAACCCCCTACTCTTAATGAGGATCACACACACCCTGGCAATAGTTATAATGCTTTGATTTAATGCGACTGTTGGCAATAAATGTGTGAGGCCACTCTAAAGCTTGACAGTGAGTGGTCCTGGCTGAGGAAATTCACATTATTCCTGCCTCAGGTCTTTTGCTTTCCCCGCATGGGACAGAAGTAGAATTGACAGAATCATGGGAAGGACCCCTTTGTGGCTTTAACCTGCCAAGATTACTAAGGAAACTCTGGAGAGATCTCAAAGTTCAAAGCTATGTTCCATATTCACCATTACCAGGAGACCATGAAGGCACGCCATAAAAAGACAGTGATATTAATCTGGATACCACACAGACTATTACAAGGATAGCATTAAGTTATTCTAACTCTATTATGTGTTTCTACAATTGTTCAACTATCACTCCTTATTCACTTGAAATATTGGGTGAAATCTGACAGCTCTTGAAAACATCCTTCCTTCCAGATAAATGTGTCCATGAGTTTAGATTCCTTACAGTTTGGAAACAGGCCCTTCGGCCCTACAAGTCCACACCGACCCTCCGAAGAGTAACCCGAATGGGTCTCCGAAGAGACCCATTTCCCTCTGACTAATGCAACTTAACACTATGGGCAATTTAGCACGGCCAATTCACCTAACCTGCACATCTTTGGACTGTGGGAGGAAACCAGAGCACCCGGAGGAAACCCTTGCAGACACGGGGAGAATGTGCAAACTCCACTCCCAAGGCTGGAATTGAACCTGGGACCCTGGTGCTATGAGGCAGCAGTGCTAACCACTGAACCACCCCTCAGGATCTACTTTCAGGATCATCTTGGAGATTGCCAGTTAAGAAGCTGCCTCTGAAGCAAAGAGAAAGACTCTCGGAGGAATCACGATTGCTGCCATTCCCAACCATGGACCCATCACTAGGATATGGCTCCATTGGCTCACTGGTCTGCTGCTGGACTCAGCACTCAGTGGGAGGCTGTTCTGCTGCTGACCAGACCATGGTGAGGTCCATCCTGTTGCACACAAAATCCCCTCATGAGTGTCACAACCTTGCTTCCATTGCACATCTGTCTCATTGGTTCAGAGGCGGGAATAAATCTGGCTGCCCACTCAATTTGGACATTTCCTATTTCTTCTGTGATCCTGACTCTAAACTCAGCAGCTTTAGTCATAACTGATTCCACAAAATAACCCCATTTCTCTCTATACAGATAGTGCCTGACCTGCTGCATATTTCACTTTATATTTCTGATTTCCAGTATTTTGTCTGTAACCTGTCCCATTTTTCTTTCATATACATAGTACAGTTCTCATGCTCCACTGCATCACCAAAATAAAATTTATTTTAATTTCTGGGTTCATTAATAAAAAAAGTGAAATATTGGCAGACACAGAACTGTTATAAATTTATCACATCCACATAATGCACTAACTTATTTTTAACTAGGTTGCATTTTAGGAAGAAGACTATCCACTGCAGTCATCAAGTTATTTAATTGTATGCACTGCAATTAAATAAAAAATATAACATGCATTATACTCTAGTTGTAAAGCATGTTTGATCATTTCATTATAAAATAATTGAATATTAATTTTGCGAAATATCTGTATACATATTTAACATATAAATGTAAAATGTTTAGTCATATTATAATACTTAGTAATTTTAGGGCATTGTTCAGGTGAAAGAAGATTGCCTGCTCCATCAAGATTTGCAGATGTCGGTGTTGGACTGGGGTGTACAAAGTTAAAAATCACACAATACCAGGTTATCGTCCAAATGATTTATTTGGAAGCACTATCTTTTGAAGTGCTGCTCCTTCATCAAGTGGTTGTACAGCAGGATTATATGACACAGAACTTATAGTAAAAGATCACAGTGTCATGCAATTGAAACAATATATTGAACAAACCTAGATTGTTGTTAATTCTTTCATTTTTTAGAATGGATTGCAGGTTTCGGTTCATTGATATGTAAATCCCAGAACTTCGTTTACCTCACATTCTCAAGATAAGTTAAAGTTTTGTACAAAAAAAAGTGACATCTCAGCTCAGACAATGTATTAAAGAAGTGAGTTTAGTATCTGTTATTCCAATCTTGAGTCAGACTGGTTCTATTTCTAAAGTAGGAATTTATAAAATGTTTTATGGATTGACTGCCTGCAGATTGTTTGTTTTTTTATCAAAATAGAATATATCTGCAAATACAATTCTGCAAATGCAAATTCACCCCATAGACGTGTGTGCGCGCATATGTACATGCATGTGTGCATGCGTGCGTGTGGGAGAGAGATGGAGAGTGTGAGAGTGTGTGTTGAGTGAGCGTGACAGAGTATAAGCCTGTGACAGGGTATGCACGTGTGTGAGAGTGTGGGGGATGTATGTGTGTGTGTCTGAGAGCACGTGTATATGAGAGAGGGTCTGCGTGTAAGATTGCGTGTGTATTTGTGCTTGTATGTGACTGTGCGTGTGAAAGTGTATAGTGTGGTGGGGTCATATGTAGTGTGACATGAACCCAAGGTCCTGGTTGAAGCATGGGTACTGAACTTGGCTATCAGCTTCTGCTCGACCACTCTACGTTATTGCATATCCCAAAGTCTGCCTTGGAGGATGATCACCTGAAGATCCAAGGCTGAATGCCCTAACCGCTGAAGTGTTCCCTGACTGGGAGGGCACATCCCTGTCTGGCAATTGTTGTGCGGTGTCCATTCATCTTGATAGTCAAGTTCTGTACCAATGAAGATGGCCTAAACAGGGACCTTGGGTTCATGTCACAATACAGGTGACCCCCACTACATTATACACTCTCACACACACACTCACATATAAGCACACATTCACACACACTCCTACATACTCACCCACTCATGCAGACCCTCTCTCATACACACACACTCTCACAAATTTATACTCCATCACACTCACGCACATACTCGGCCAAGCACGCACACACGCAAACACACACTCACATGGGCACACTCAGATGCACACGCTCACACTGTCTCTCTCTCTCACACACACACCTCTATGGGGTGAATTTGCATTTGCAGACGAGTTCTATTTTTGCTCATAAAGCTCACAACCTGCAGGCAGTCAATCCATGTGACATTTTATAAATTCCTACTTTGGAAATAGAACCAGTCTGATTCAAGATTGGGATACAGACAGACTCTATCCTCACACCTTTAATATATTGGCTGAGTTGAGATGTCCCTTTTTTTCATAAAACCTTAAGTTTTCTTATGAATGTGAATTAAAAGAAGTTCTGGGATTTACATATTAATGAACCAAAACCTGCAACCCATTCTAAAAGATAAAAGATTTAACAGCAATCTAGGTTTGTTCAATATATCATTTCAATTGCATGATACTATGATCTTTTGCTAGAAATTCTGTCTTATGATTCTGCTCCACTGCTACCTGATGAAGGAGCAGTGCTCTGAAAGCTAGTACTTCTAAATAAACCTGTTGGACTATAACCTGGTGTTCTGTGATTTTTAACTTTGTCCACCCCAGTCCAACACTGGTGCCTCCACATCATGATTTAACAGGGACGAGTGCACCAATAACCATGCCCCACAGTTCCATAAACTATCACAACATGTAAAAATGTATAAAAACCCAATGAGACCAGCAGAATGACCAATTGGCCTGACTGACTAATACTCCGGAAAAGAAATTCACACCAGGTTATCATCAATTCAGAAAAAAAACTCTTTTTATACCCACACAAATTCAGGAACAGCAATGTATTGAAAGCATTTCTAAACTAAAGCTGTACAACTTAAAACCACTTTCCTTCAAAATTCCTAAATACAATCACACTTTTTTTTTGGAAAGAATGTAATGCATGCCATTGCAATAAACATTTTATCAAGTTTAGAATTTAATGTTAAAAATGTTTTATGTAATAAAACTCAGCATCACAAATTATGTACCATGAATTACTTGAAACACAGTGACTGCTTTAGACATACAATCATTCAGTGATGACATGATCAATCCATGGCAAGTGTATTTAGATTGATGGCTTTCTGCATTCAGAGGTGTATCAGTTTTTAAAAAAGTGCTATTTTATGCCTGTAGTCTTGGGCCAATTTAAATGTAATGGTATATGGGAAATTATTGCTTTCCTTGTGTGTTGTGGCTTTAAGAATAGTCGAGCGGTGATGATAAGTGAGATATTGACAGATTGTTCTAATTCTGCTTCTGTTCAGATTTAAATCCCCTATATAACACAAATATAGAAGGCATTGATACTTAGTGACTGCATCATATGAGCATGTGGACATACATTTGGCCCCTCAAGTTTGTTCCACCATTCAATAAAATCATGGCTGATCTAATAACTCTACATTTCCATTGACCTATAATAACTTTTCAGCACTTGGTTCACAAGAATCTAGCTACCTCTGCCTTAAAAATGTTCAAAGACTCTACTTCCACTATCTTTTAAGGAAGAACTTTACCAAAATGCCACACCTCACACTTTCTAAATTAAACTCCATCTGCCACTCCTCGGCACACGGCCCATCTGATCAAGGTCCTGTTGTACTCTGAGATAGTCTTCTTCACTGTCCACTACACCACCTATTTTAGTGTCCTCTGCAAAGCTACTAACCATGCCTCGTCTATGCACATCTAAATCATTTATATAAATGATGCAAAGCAGTAAATCCATCGTTGAACCTTGTAGCACACCACTGGTCACAGATCTCCAGTCCGAAATGCAACCCTCTACCACCACCCTGTGTCCTATCTTCAATCCAATTTTGCATCTAATTGCATCCCATGTTATCTAACCTTACTAACTAGTCTACCATGCAGAACCTTGTCTGAACACTTTGCTGATGTCCATATAAACAACATTTACCACTTCAATCTTCTTTGTCACCTGTTCAATTAAGATGGTGAGACATGGTTTCCCCTCCATACACAAAGCCATGCTGACTGTTCCTAATCAGTCATCGCCTTTTCAAATGCATGTAAACCCTGTCCCTCAGAATCCCCTCCAACAACTTAACCACTACTGATGAAAGGCTCACCTGTCTATAGTTCCCTGGTTTTCCCTTATAGTCTTTCTTAAGTAATGACATCACGTTAGCCAACCTCCAATCTTCTGCAGCTCACCAGTGGCTATTGATGGTATAAATATCTCAACAAAGGCCCCAGCAATCACATCCCTAGCTCCCCACAGCATTCCAGTGTACACCTGATCAGGTCCCAGTGATTTATCCATCTTTATGTGTTTTAAGGCATCCAGGACTTCTCTTCTGCAATATGAAATCCCTCTGCCCTTCTTCAACTAAACAGAAAACGATAAGCATCAATTCTATAAGTGAGTTCATTGTCTGCCATTCAGGATAGGGCTCAGCTGGAAGCGTTCTGGTTGTTGTGTTTGGGTAGCTACCAATTTTGTTGCAGGACTCTCTGGTTTGCAGCAGTAGCTCACTCTGCTCCCTCGCTGACGCTACTTCTCAGATGCTGCCTGAACTGCTGTGCTGTTCCAGCACCACTAATCCAAAATCTGCTCCCTCACTTCCAGCCACTAGGTGCCGCTAATGGGATAGGTGCCAAGATACTGTGGAGAAAGTGAGGTTTGCAGATGCTGGAGACCAGAGTCGAGAGTGTGGTGTTGGAAAAGCACAGCAGGTCAGGCAGCATCCTAGCAGTAGTAGAGTCGTGTTTCGGGCAAGAGTCCTTCAGCAGGCATGAAGCTTGTGAGCCGAGGGGGGTAGAGAGATAAATGAAAGGGGGTGGGGTGGGGGGGAAGGTAACTGAGAGCATGAGAGATAGATAGAGGTGGGGGTAATGGTGATAAATCAGAGAGGAGGGTAGAGCAGACAGGTGAGAAGGAAGATGGACAGGCAGGACAGGTCATGAAGGTGGGATAAGGTGGGGTGAGGAGCAATAGGGAACTTTTGAAGTCCACATTGATGCCATGTAGTCACGGTGGCTCAGTGGTTCGCACTGCTGCCTCACAGCAACAAGGACCTTGGTTCGATCCCTCCCTTGGGCGGCTGTCTGTGTGGAGTTTGCACATTCTCCCAGGGTCTGCGTGGGTTTCCTCTGGGTACTCTGGTTTCCTCCTACAATCCAAAGATGTGCAGGTCAGGTGAATGAATTGGCCACGTTAAATTGCCCATATTGTTCAGGGATGTGTAGGTTAGGGGTAAATGTAGAGTAATGGGGAATCGATTTGGGTGGGATTCTCTTCGGAGGGTCGGTGCTGACTTGTAGGGTTGAAGGGCCTGTTTCCATACTGTAGGGATTGTATTCTATGGTTGGAGGGTCCCAAGGTGGAACATGAAGCGTTCATCCTCCCGGGGTTAGCATTCATCTGCTTCACCCTCCTCTCTAACCTATCACTATTATCCACACCTCCATCTACCTATCGCACTCTCAGCTACCTTTCCTGCTGGCCTCACCCCCCTCCCATTTATCTCTCTACCCCCTTGGCTCACAAGCCTCATTCCTGATGAAGGACTCTTGCCCGAAATGTCGATTCTCCTGCTCCTCAGATGCTGCCTGACCTGCTGTGCTTTTCCAGCACCACACCCTCAGCCAAGATACTGTACCAGGCTATGGAAATACCCCTTACCCACAGAATTTACCAATGCCTAGACAGGCATAGGGCATTTTGAGCTTTGAGTATCTATCCAATGCTCAATCAGAAGGGAGTCAGGGACTTCATCCCCACTAATGTCAGATCCAGAATGATTTCTGTTGTTTTTATCTGAATTCTTTCTGCTAGATATACATGGATATAATATGGAGATTCAATCCAATTTGGTGTCAACTTCATTGGATTCAGCGAAATGATTTGTATTTCAACATTTCTTTTGTTATGTATATAGTTGGAGGTGCAGCCCCTTTCAGAGAGCTGGTCAGGTGACCCTGAGAGACAGAGCTTGGGTCCAGCCTAGAACCGGTTGTGGAGGTGTGAGCATTGTCAAGAAAGTGTTCCTGTTCAGATTTACAATTTGTCTACCTATACATTTGTATATAATTCCTTGTTCCAAAGAAGGTATCAATATATCATTTTTCACTTTCACAGTTGCTAGCACATAATTTGATAACAATTGCAATATTTAGCCAACTAATTTGACTAAATTCTTTTCCTAAGGCATTACAGAGCATATGGTTAAATAAAATGTGACAAATACTTTCTAATTTGACACCAGTGTCACTTTGCATTTCTCAGCATTACGTACCATCTGGCTGCTTTAATCTTAAATCTATAAGATTTTATGCTGTATTCATCTCTTAGGAACATTCTCATGGCTGCAAACTCTGCAGGCCCCCCCAAATAGTCCATGTCCTGAATTGGCCTGGAATTTCCTATGGCCTATTTTCATGTTGACACCTTTAACTGTATAAAAGTAGGCACTGGGGTGGAAGGGGTGGGGTCACTTCACCATGGGAAGTCCTGCATTCTTGCCCTGAAAGGGAGAAAATATAAGGCCTACATGAGGAGAGATTATCACTACCTAGAAATGGAAGTGAGCTCAACTGGGGTAGTGGAGGACAGGGGTGCTGATGGTATTGTGGCTATAGATCACACCCTCAATCAATGATAGTAAATTAGAATTCCCTCACATTCACAATGAATTGGGAAATCTGGTTCAACTTAGTAGCATCGCAGTGAAGGAACTTCAGTATTCACAAAAGCAAAGACGTAATTCTCCAATTAACTGCATTAGTTTTACAAAAGTATGTTTGTTCGTATCTACATTTGCTGAAATAGCCCAGTTGGTTATCACCAATAACACATCACTAGGTCATTAAAACTCAGGTTGCTTTGTGATATCCCCTGGAATCACAATGATTATTATGATAGCATATTTGCTCTAAGCCTGTGGTTTTTAGAAAGTCACTACAACGTAGTTCCACTGAATAATTCTAGATGAGAGTTTAGTTCATAAATGTCAGTGCGTACCAAATTACCTCATTCATGCCACTTCATTACAATGCATCACTTTGGCAAATAGAAAATGCATAAATCAACATGACCTTCCATGAGGCATGGACATAATGTGCATTAGAATCATGGGAAAAAGATGGAGGAGGAGGAGGTGGGTGTAGTGGTAAAAATTGTTAATTATTATCACTATTTTCCGATGCACCTGAATACAAAGGTGTGAAGTGAGCAAGGTGATGACAGGCTTTTGAAGGCATGATGGTGATAATTATGTTTTCTCCTCTGGCCTTTGTCAGGGTATTCACAACAACACCTTTGTGTTTTAAAAGCATCTTTAAGATAATACACTATCCCAAAGCATTTTACAGAAACTTTGGCAAGGTTTGGGCCGGCACCTACTTGAACATCCTGCTCCAAATGATTTTCTGGGCCTGAAAGCTTTCTCTAATTAAGTGTTATTTTTCCTTGGCAAATTGAAATTCCCATAATGCAACAATGTTGCAAGCCAGACTGAACCAGTCTTCCAAAGTTTTAAATATTTATTTCATAAGCAAAGCGTTTTTCAGTTCTCTGCTCAGCATACAGGATTCATCCTTCATCACATATGTCCATTGCTTCTGTTTTGACCATTATCCTTCAGACTTTGTTTTATTGATTATTGATATTTTTCTTCTCACTTCACAACTGCCTTTAAATGTTTCCTCTTCAGTTTAGAGAACTTAGAGTGATAGAGATGTACAGCACGGAAATAGACCATTCGGAACAACACGTCCATGCTGACCAGTTATCCCAATCAAATCTAGTCCCACCTGCCAGCACCCAGCCCATATCCCTCCAAACCCTTCCTATTCATATACCCATCCAGATGCCTTTTAAATGTTGCAATTGTACCAGCCTCCACCACTTCCTCTGGTAGCTCATTCCATACACGTACCACCCTCTGTGTGAAAACGTTGCTCCTTAG
>NC_057710.1:137681404-137723333 GCF_004010195.1 Chiloscyllium plagiosum | reverse complement strand
CATGATTTCCCACGCACAAAGCCATGTTGACTATCCATGAGATCTAAGCTTGCTAATCAGTCTCCCATGGGGAACCTTGTCGAACTCCTTACTGAAGTCCATATAGATCACATCTACTGTTCTGCCCTCATCAATCTTCTTTGTTACTTCTTCAAAAAACTCAATCAAGTTTGTGAGACACGATTTCCCACGCACAAAGCCATGTTGACTATCCCTAATCAGTCCTTACCTTTCCAAATACATGTACATCCTGTCCCTTAGGATTCCCTCCAACAACTTGCCCAGCACCAACATCAGGCTCACTGGTCTATAGTTCCCTGGCTTGTCCTTACCACCCTTCTTAAACAGTGACACCATGTTAGCCAACCTCCAGTCTTCCAGTGACTATTCCAGTGACTATTCCAGTGACTATACCTCACCTGTGACTATTGATGATACAATATCTCAGCAAGAGGCCATTCTATATTGGGGTCAGTTTCCATCTTAAAGGAAATTTTAATAATTGCTTTTTGTTTTGCAAACATTCCTGCCACGAAGTTAAAGGGTGATTTGTGACAATTCCCCTGCATGACCTGCTCAGGATTCCTTGGCTGACTTCTGTGCTGTAAGATTTTATTGTTGCAAATGTTGCTTGTGTTGCACCCATTTCTTTTGACCTGGTGGGTTTCATTACAGTTCAAAAATAGCACTGCACCACATGTGTACATTCTGTACAGACTGTGTTGTGCAGACACAATTTTGGGTAAGTTATTAACACAGATGGAATAAGCATGCACAAAATATGCAAAGTCAGCGGATCATGATGTCAATCAGAATCTATTACTAATTTGATACCACAGGTAATATTTTCAAACTCAATATTTCAGCTAACCAAGACCCCTTGGCCTACATGACAGGGAGAGTGAGCAGTGGTGACTCAAACCTCTCGAAGTAGAGGGAGAAGTATGCAAGGTGAGGGGAGAAGGGTTCTAAGCAGAAAGTCATATCTACCTGGGGTCTTAAGGGAGTATTACTCTTACCTCAAGATTAGTAAAGAGACGTATGCACACATTTCCATTCCACTAATGCCGGAATTCCTGAAATGTGCCATTTGTTGCATATGTAACTGTAGTTTCAAAGCACAACAAGATCATATTAACAGTGGCAGTGAGTGTAACCATGGGCATGGAGTGTTTTTTCTGCCAGTTCCCACAAATTTTGCTGGCCTATTGCATCAAAGCCTGCATTGGAAAACCCTAGGGCACGTTAGAGCTCTGACGTCCTTTTAAATTATTTGTCAGATGTTCTTTCTGCTTGGACACTCTTCCCTAGACATATACTCCTCCTGCTTCAACCAGAACACACATCCATTTATTACTCATCAAGTCTCTTTTGTGAATTTGAAAACATAAAATATTATTTTTTGTAATGTTCAAGAGATGGATATACAGTCATTCTGCTTTCATTTTTGGTTATTGATTGTCTATTTCAGGCTGTTTCAGCTTGCTATGAGTACTTCTTCCATTGGTTGTCACAGTCTGAATGGTGTACTATTCATGGTTCTAAGTTATTGTTATCTTCTTATTAGGGTCCCCACATTTGGTGCTTAACGTTGTATAGTTTGAACTGCAAGTTAATGCTTAGTTCTGTAATTTATTTAAAAAAGAACATTTTATTTTATCTTTGCCTTCTGGCTGTTTGCATTTTTGAACTTAGGTTCAATTCATATGCCTTCTATGTTTTCGAAGCAAATAGTTTTTTAAAAAGCCAGCAGTTTGCCAGCTCTCTGTAAGAAGTACTGACGTAGTCTCACTCCCTTCACTTTCCCTTGTACTCTTGCAATATGAAGACACGTCACATAGAAAAATATGTAAACTAATCCTGCAGGGTAATCTCAGCCAACACTAATTTGACTGCACTTCTGGTGTCATTGCAGTAGCTGCCTACTGCTCATGAAGATACCAAAGCCACAACATGAATCAGGCTTACAGCAAAGGTCAGAAAGGATTGAAGATACTGATCCAAATGAACAGTGGGTTCTAGTTCCAACCAGTGACCTCATCTTTCAATGTGCAAAGATTTAAATCATAGAGCAGATAATAAAAGAAAAACTTGAATTTCTATAGTCCTTTTCATGAGCATCAAAGTGTTTTCCAGCCAATGAAAAAAAATTAACGTTGCAATGTAGGATGTCCAACAATTAATTTGGGATAAACAAGTGTCGACAAAGAGCAATCTCTTTGTAGATGATGCTTTAGAGATAAATATTATTGAAAATGCGCAGACTCTTTTTTTGGATAGTGCCATGGAATTGCCTGAAAGTAGATGGAACCTCAGTTTACCATCTGGCAGGACTCAAAGGAATGGTTTCCGGAAATGAGATTAATGAGTCAGAGGGTGTTTTGAGAAGGCATTGTACTCAGAGGAAGGGTGCAAAGCTCAGGGCACTAAAAGGCACAGATGTCTCTTCCTATTCTTATTCCTCCTAGAGAAGAAGAAAAGCAAACGTAATTAAATTAATTTGTCATTCTGGGTCATATGATCCCCAACACATTTATAACCAGGTTACACTGCAGGCAATTACTGAATCACAGAAGATCTATTGTGCACAAAGAGGCCATTCGATCTATTGTGTCTATGCCAGCTCTCTGTAAGAACTACTCACCAATCCCACTCCCTTGACTTTCCCCTGTACCCTTGCAAATCTTTCCTTTTCGGGGAATGGTCCAATCATGAATGACTTGATTGAACCTGCATTCTTTTGATCAACAAGTGAAAAGTATGGTAAATCATAAAATCCAGCCCTGAGATTTTTTTATGACTGATTAGTTCGATATTTTTAACTTAAGGGTTAGGGCAGAGTTATCAATAGCTCAGATTGAACTAAGAGCCAATGGCATTTATGTTGCTTCTGCACAACCATTTGGAGGTTCTGTAATGTCAGCTCATATTGGAATAAAATTACAACACAGAGAGATGGTTTTCAGATTATAATTGTTAATGTACAGTAGATATATATTGAGTTTTATTATTAGACCCCCTCCTATTATCACAGATGCAAATATCCAGTCAGACAATTAACCTAGGACGACAATTCTGCAATCTGTGGAACACTATACAACAAACCAACAAGCCACAAATAGCTTTCCATTTGTTGTAGTTTAAATTGTATTACCAATGCTAAAATAATCACTCAGAATATTGTCACAAACGACAGCACTGGAATGATCGTTGTTATCGTGATCATAAATATGAACTTTCTCCTACAAACCTCACTTATTTGTCTAGATTTCAAATCATGCTTGCGTCTTCAGAATAATGATTTTCAATGTGAGTTGATGCAGATAGACATGACAGAATTACATCAGTTTTGTATTCCCATAACAGACCGATAAGCAGGCACTATTGCCGCTACATGAGAAAACATCAGTTCAGCGTAATGTCTGTGGATTAAAGAAGGAATACGTTTGGGCACTGAAGATAGGTGAGGATTTAACTGCACTTTCTAGTCGAGTGACAGTCAAGAAAAACCCAAACACTCGATAGAAGCTTTCCCTGTGATCATGTACATAAGCCTAAAGCTAAAATGCATCACAATTTTGACAACTATGCATTCCGTACCTAATATAGGAACTAAGATAATCTGTAAGAAGTATTTATTAGCAACAGTGATGAAAAATATGTAATATCATAATTTTGGGTTAAAGAGGCTCAGTGCATATTTTAGTTTTATCTTAATTTTTAGTTAAAATTATTGTATAGTCTTGCCTTCAAATAGAATTTATTGCATGGTGATAAAAAGTTCGTTTTCAATTGGAGCCCTAATATGGAATAGAATTTACTGTTCTGGCTTTATTGGTATGCTGTATTTGAACAAAAGGTTCTTACCTTATAAAGATTTTAGATTTCAAACCATATCCTTGTTCAATGTCATTGGCACAGTGCATTGCTTTTGGAACAGATTGGTCAGTTTTTCATTCCTCTATTTCCATAGGTATCAAGGCAACAACACTAAGAATGCCCAGTGGTACTAGTTATTGGCACTATCATGGATCGTAGAATCCCTACTGTGTGAAAACAGGCCCTTCAACCCAACAAGTTCACACTGACCCTCTGAAAAGTATCCCGCCCAGACCCATTACCCTATCCTATTATTCTACATTTACCCTGACTAGTGCACCTAACCTATACATCCCTGAACAGTATTGGCAATTTAGCATGGCCAAATTTAGCTAAGCTGCACATCTTTGGACTGTGGAAGGAACCCGGAGCACTTGGAGGAAACCTAAGCAGACACGGGAAGAATGTGCAAACCTCACACAGACAGTCGCCTGAGGGTGGAATTGAACCCGGGTCACTGGCGCTGTGAGGCAGCAGTGCTAACCACTATAAATATTGAGAGGTGTTTTTGGCTCTCTCTTTCATCGACTTGTGACAGGTGATAGGCATTTAGGCAGTGGATAATGGATCTTTTTTTAATTTTACAGGGACATTTTAAACTAAAGTCAAATTCAGCAAAGCAGTGCACAAAAATATACAGTTGAAACTTTATTGCTGGAACAGCACAGCAGGTCAGGCAGCATCCAGGTCTCCACAAAAATATACAGACTCAACTCTCACCAACATTGCTAGGAATCGGAATGCATATGCAAAGCTATCACAGTCTGCCAAGAGAACTGTCACTTGCTTCCACAATCAACTTCATCGTGAATTTCTCAAAAGCACTGATCACAGCCAAGTTTCTGCAAGATACTGCTTTATCAGATTACCAGTTGAGTTACCTGTCAGCCAGGATGTATTTCAGCATGAAACATGGAATCATTTGTGACAGCGATTATTGAAGGTCAGTTATTTCAGCCCCAGCACTTTACTGTAGGAGTTCCTCAGGGTACTGTCCTCAGCCCAACCATTTTCATCAATGGCTTTCCCTCTATCACAAAGAAAAGATGGGAATATTCACTGGTGATTACACAATGTTCACCATCATCCATGAGATCTCAATGTTGATGAATGTGTGTTTGTTATGAAGGTGTAGGTGTGTACTGTACCTTTAAGAGAGAGTGGAATCTGGCATGGACTTAGAGAGGCACAGAGTGTACTGAAAGATTTTAAAATATAACATTTGGTTGACACAAAAGCTGATGATGTGTTGCCATGGTACAAAAAACAAATTCAAATTTGGCCAATCAGCTTAAATTATGCCCCAGCTACCAAAATCCAATTGAATTTGAATTCTAGTGTTTTGAATGACATTAAACTAATGAAATGATCTGATATTTTGGGGCATAAAATCGGACATTTTGAACAGTTGGGGGAGTACAGCAAAGGGCAGCCAAGCAAGAAATAGACTGCTAGCAGAATAGCTCTCTGTAAGGTACCTGTCCAAGAGAATGTTGTGCAGCAGAAGACCAAAGAAAAGACAACACAGAAAAATCTACAAAGTGAAATCAACAAAGAAGAATCGACAAAGCTGGCTGGTTTTGAAATGTGATTTTTTTTCTGTAAATCTTAATCAATTTTTTTATTGGACAAGTGTTGCTGGGGGGCAGGTAAAAGATAGGTTTAATGTACACTGTTGGACTTAAAGAATAAAATTGTTAATTTTTACTTTAAATACTGATAGATCTTTGCCTCTTGAAATTTAACAGATTACTGCGCAAGGTGAGCTTTTCTGTGTGTCGGGTTTAAATTAGCAGATGGGTTTGACCCATGTCGTAACAGTTTTCAACATTTGTTCTTTTAGTGCAAATATTGTCGAAAGATGAGCAATTGATCCATTCCAGATATAGGAGATAAATCTGACTTAAGTAAGGTGAAATCACTTAGAAGCTAACAATACATGTGACTCAATTCATTGTATTTGATCAGCAAATCAAATTCAGTCTACGTTTTGATTCTGTTGGAATGAGTGAACAATGTTCATAAATGCATCTATGTCTCCTAATACATGGAACATAAGAAATTGGGCCAGGAATTGGTCCTTTTCCCCCTTGAGGGCATTCTGCCATGCAATGTGATCATGGCTGACTTCATGCTTCAATTTCAATTCCTTATCCACTTACCACATCCCTTGATTACCTGAGACTCGAAGCTGTATTTTGAATCTGAGATTGGTAGGCATATCATTTGTCTGCCATATCCTGCCCCATAATCCCTATAATGGATTCTAGAAAGTGGAAGCATTAAAAACATAAGCATATACTTATTGGCACATTTAACATAGTAAGATGTCCCATGGTGCTTAAAGAGGTATCAATTGAAAGAGATTGATTTAGGGTTGGATCAAAGGCTGACTGGCAAGCGGCAGACATTTGAGGCAAATTAGCATTAATTAAGGACTCTACTAAGGGATCCATAATAAATGTTGGAGTCACTGGCTATCCCCTGGAGAGCTTTCCCTCCAGGATCATGGATATTTGCAATAGTAGGTATTCACTGGTATTTCTCCCTTAATGTCACATCAGCAACTTGAAGATCAGCCACTGTGCTGCCAATCTCTGATCGCTCAAGGGCCTTTGAATAGCCTACCAGTGTTCAAAGCCCACTCACCAACTGAACAACGAGCCCAATCCCTGGCCTTTAATTGGCTGGAGCATTGCAACTGTGGCGGTTATAATATAAAGGACACCATGTGGGGTTAGGGCCCAACCCTATGTCCAGTTTCCAAACTCTGACTTAAGATGAACGTAAAGGTCACTGGACCCAAAACATTAACTCTGATTTCTCTCCACAGATGCTGCCAGACCTGCTGAGATTTTCCAGCAATTTCTGTTTTTGTTTCCGATTTATAGCATCCTCTTTCAGTTTCTTTCTCTCTCTGACTTAAGGTTCTGCCACAACTCAGTCTTAAAGGATCAAACTCTTATCCAGAACATGTGCCCCCATGTTTTAGCATGTTTTAGCATCTCCAGCTAGAGAAAACAATCTCTCAATGTCTACCCTGTCAAGGCCCATCAGAAGCTTGTTTGCTTTAGTTAAATCACATCTCATTACTCAAAGTTCCAATATGAACCCAATTTACTTAAGACTTTCATCACAGCACAATGCTCTTAGCCCAGAAACCAATCTATGTGGACCTTGGCTGTGCAACCTCCAAAGCAATTACATCCTTCCTTAGTCATGAATACTGAAACTATGCCTCGTATTTCCTAATGTGGACTCACCAAAAGACGATTAATAGTTCTGTAGCAACTTCAGGAAGCTCTATCATTAAAATTCTAAACACTGACTTAATAAAGAAAACTACTATAAGCAAGATGAAAGTTTTTCACCTAGAAAGTAGGAAAAGGAATTGTGCTAATGCAGTTTTGTTCACAATGTCAGGTCATTGTGAAACACTTTACACCCAACGGACTTTTTTCCAAGTAGTTGAGCAGTTGAAATGTACACAATGTGCCAGCTACTTTGAGGATGGCAAGATCCCATAAAAAGCTAGGGAATAATCCTCAAATAAACTGTTTCAGTAATGTTGGTTGTTGGATGATAATTGGTCAGAAGACCGTAAAGAACACCATCTCTGTTTTTCATATAGTGTACAGAATTAATCTTAGAGGGCTCTCATCCACCATCTCAGTCAAAAGTGATACCTCTGGCAGAGTAGCAGTACTTCTGGACTGTATTAAAATGTCAGCCTAGACCTTGTATTCAAGTCACCTTTCTTACTGACAGTAGGCTAAATTTTATTATTTGCACAGTACATTTTCTGCACAGTCATCCAGAAAATTGATTCAGAATCAGGCCCTTAGACCCAACCGGGTCATACCGAACTTCCAAAGAGTAACCCACCCAGACCCATTCCCCTACATTTAACGCTGACTCATGCACCTAACCTATACATCCCTGAACACTATGGGCAATTTAGCATGGCCAATTCATCTAACCTACACATCTTTGGATTGTGGGAGGAAACCGGAACACCCGGCAGAAACTTGCGCAGACTTGGGGAGAATGTGCAAACTCCACCTGAGGCTGAAATCAAACCCAGGTTCCTGGTGTTGTGAGGTAGCAGTGCTAACACTGTTCCACTGTACTGTCTCCTCCACTATATCACCTTCATTTCTCTGTTTAAATTTGATGGGTTTCTTTTGTGTAAATAGCTTGCCCCTTGCAGGTAGATGTGTTCCAGGTTGCTCTTGTTGTCTGAGGCTGTGGGTTTGGAAGGTTATGCCAAAGAAGGGTTTGTGAGTTTCTGAAGTGCCTCTTGTCGGTGGCACTGTGCTGCCACTTGTATAGATGGCAAGATGGCAGAGGGAGTGAACATTTAAGGTGGTGAATGAGATGCCAGTCAAGTGGGTGTCTGTTGTTAGAGCTACTCTCACTCAAGCAAGTTAAGAGTGTTCCATCCTGACTTGTGCATTGTAGATGGTTGACAAGCACGAGAGAGTCAAGAGGTGGGTTATTAGTTGTAGAATTCGTAACATCTGACTTTCTCTTGTAGTGACAGTATTCATACAGCTGGTCCAGTTTTGTTTCTGATCAACAGCAACCTCCAAGGTGTTGATAGTGGGGATTCACTGATAGCAATTGCGTTGAATTGTTTAGGGAAGTTGGTTAATTTCTGTTTTGGAGATAGTCATTACTGGCCTTTGTCGAGGGTGAATGTTATTTGAGCCTGAGTCAGAATGTAATCTTGTTCTTGTTGCATGTGGGTAACAACTGCTTCATAATGTGAGGAATGTAAGTAACACTTGTGGAAAGAGTTTTCTTGATCTCCATTGACTTCAATTTTACTCAGATTGCAGATGCCATAATCTCATTTTATAACTGGAGTTTAACTCTTCTGTGTATGTTTTAACTCAGTCTGTAAGGAGATCAGAGTGTTCCTGGTGGAAGCCAAACTAGGCATTGGTCAGCAGGTTATTGCCAAGTACGTACCACCTGGTGTTCTGTCAAGGACACCAGCAATCACCATCAGAAATAGACCCACTGAAAATCCTTTTCCCCTCCATTTCTCATCTCCTCCTCACATACAGTCATCCTCCTTGGATGTATTGCTTCTCTGGAGTGAATTCCATTTACCATATTTTACCCACAATGTCCACAGCCTTCTTCCTTATTATCAACTTCACTTGGATTTTTTGTAGCTGTGAAAATCTTATTTATTGCCCTGCAATTGGGCAGAACTAATAAAAGAACAATATCACAACACTTTCGACTAATGTATCACTGTGAAAAAGGGATATCGACCAGAGAGAAATAATAGTACTGGATGCTGAAAGTTGGCCTACAGCTGATGCACCTGAAAGAAGCCTTCCCCACAGATGTAACAGGCTAGTGATGGGCTAATCGAGGAGAGCAGTCGAAATACGAGCCTTGGAAGCTGTAGGCCAATCTGATCAATCAGGAGATCCAGCAAAATCAGGACAGGACCTAATTTTAGTTCATTGTATCATAGAATCCCTACCGTGGGGAAGCAGGCCATTCAGCCTATCGAGTCCATACTGGCCCTCTGAAGAACATCCCATCCAGACGAATCCCCCTAATCCTATCCCCGTAAGCCTGCATTTCCCATGGATAATTCGCCTAGATCGAATTCCATTTACCACTTTTTTGCCAACCATACCAGTCCATCCCTAACTTCATTCTGTCCACAGTTTTCTTCATTTTCAACCGTACTTGATGTTTTTTGCACAGAATATATTAGTTTGCAGCTGAGAAATCTACTTATTGCACTGTTAGTGGCTTGAACTGATCAAAGACCAATACCACAATCCTTTCTACTGATTTATTACCATGAAAAAGGGAGAAGTAGTTTATATACAGATTAGTTTATGAGTGCCACTAACAACACTGCATCTTTATAAATCATTTATTATGTCACAGGGAACTACGATCATTCTTTCACTGCTACCTCAATCTCTATATATCATCATGCATTTATTGTTCAGTTAAATATTGCAGAGAAAGCAATGACAAAGGGAATAGTATAGAGTCATAGAGTCATAGAGATGTACAACATGGAAACAGACCCTTCAGTCCAACCCGTCCATGCCGACCAGTTATGCCAACCCAATCTATTCCCATCTGCCAGCGCCTGGCCCATATCCCTCCAAACCCTTCCTATTCATATACCCATCCAAATGCCTCTTAAATATTGCAATTGTACCAGTCTCCACCACATCCTCTGATTGCTCATTCCATACACGTACCACCCTCTGCGTGAAAAGGTTGCCCCTTAGGTCTCTTTTATATCTTTCCCCTCTAAATCTGGACTCCCTGACCCCAGGGAAAAGACTTTGTCCATTTATCCTATCCACGCCCCTCATAATTTTGTAATCTTCTATAAGGTCACCCTTCAGCCTCCGACACTCCAGGGAAAACAACCCCAGCCTGTTCAGCCTCTCCCTGTAGCTCAGATCCTCCAATCCTGGCAACATCCTTGTAAATCTTTTCTGAACCCTTTCAAGTTTCACAACATCTTTCTGATAGGAAGAGGACCAGAATTGCATGCAATATTCCAACAGTGGCCTAACCAATGTCCTGTACAGCCGCAACATGACCTCCCAACTCCTGTACTCGGTACTCTGACCAATAAAGGAAAGCATATCAACCGCCTTCTTCACTATCGTATCTACCTGCGACTCCACTTTCGAGGAGCTATGAACCTGCGCTCCAAGGTCTCTTTGTTCAGCAACACTCCCTAGGACCTTACCATTAAGTGTATAAGTCCTGCTAAGATTTGCTTTCCCAAAATGCAGCACCTCGCATTTATCTGAATTAAACTCCATCTGCCACTTCTCAGCCCATTGGCCCACCTGGTCCAGATCGTGTTGTAACCTGAGGTAACCCTCTTCACTGTCCACTACACCTCCAATTTTGGTGTCATCTGCAAACTTACTAACTATACCTCTTATGCTCGCATCCAAATCATTTATGTAAATGACAAAAAGTAGAGGGCCCGGCACTCCACTGGTCACAGGCCTCCAGTATGAAAAACAACCCTCCACCACCACCCTCTGTCTTCTATCTTTGAGCCAGTTCTGTATCCAAATGGCTAGTTCTCCCTGTATTCCATGAGATCTAACCTTGCTAAACAGTCTCCCATGGGTAACCTTGTCGAATGCCTTACTGAAGTCCACATAGATCACGTCTACTGCTCTGCCCTCATCAATCTTCTTTGTTACCTCTTCAAAAAACTAAATCAAGTTTGTGAGACATGATTTCCCATGCACAAAGCCATGTTGACTATCCCGAATCAGTCCTTGCCTTTCCAAATACATGTACATCCTGTCCCTCAGGATTCCCTCCAACAACTTGCCCACCACCGAGGTCAGGCTCACCAGTCTATAGTTCCCTGGCTTGTCCTTACCGCCCTTCTTAAACAGTGGCACCATGTTTGCCAACCTCCAGTCTTACGGCACTTCACCTGTGACTATCGATGATACAAATATCTCAGCAAGAGTCCCTGCAATCACTTCTCTAGCTTCCCAAAGAATTCTCGGGTATACCTGATCAGGTCCTGGGGATTTATCCACCTTTAACTATTTCAAGACATCCAGCACTTCCTCCTCTGTAATCTGGACATTTTGCAAGATGTCACCATCTATTTCCCTACCGTCTATATCTTCCATATCCTTTTCCAGAGTAAATACTGAGCATAATTGATAGTTAGGACCTTTTATTTTGGGAGAGTGCAAACATTTCTCAATGATACTAGGAAAACTATCAAATAACAAACCTAATGAAAATGGTGGTAGATACAGAGTCATCTCATTTTACAATAACTCAGACAGGCTGTCCCAATAAAAAAACTTTTTTTAAACACAGCTAATTCTTCAATTTGAACACCAGGTGAAGTGTCCAAGCAATGTAAAAGGGTAAATTTGGGAGCCTCACCCTCAACTGATTGAATGGAAAATGTGGGTGCGCGCTGTTCTTAATTTCCTGATCAGTATGATGTGGCTGGCTCTGAAAGGGTGAATAATGATCAAGTGCCATAAGCACCACTTTTGTGATGACATCATGTGGAGCAAGTAACTAAGGAAGGTGCCAGATCGAAGACCATGTCCTCCTCACAGTCTTGGTAATAATGTATAGCATATCATTGTAACGTTTAAATAGCTGCTGGGGGGGGGGGACTTAACTATACCTTGTCAACAGAAATGAACTCTTCTAGTTAGACCACAAAGTGACTATCCTCCACCACACTCAACTGGCGAAATGTGAAGCTAAAATGTATTGGTGACAATATACACAATATGGTGTTTAGCCTCATTACACAACACCATGTGTGCCTGAATTTTGATTTATACTGCCATCTGTTAGCAGTATGGATCACAAAATTGCCTGCTATATTTAAACTGGCTGTTGACTGCTAGAGTGTCAAATAGCAACGAGAGCAACAAATTTGCCATCTAAAAATTTAGAATGGTCACCCTCTTCCTCAGTGCATTTTTTGTGTGCTTTTTCAACATATCCAAGCACATTTATCAACATCCATTCCGTGGTATGACCCTCATCTTAAATTAAGTTGAGCCAGTCAGAGTAAATTTGTTTTTAATTATTCACTTTTATTTCAGCAAATAGTCATTGAAAATTTTACTTGTTTGTTTGCAGAAATTATTGGTATTTGTATTAAATTTTAATTGTATAGAAACAATCCCAGGCTGCGGAGATTAGATTAGATTAGATTAGATTAGATTAGATTACATTACATTACAGTGTGGAAACAGGCCCTTCGACCCAACAAGTCCACACCGACCCGCCCAAGCACAACCCACCCATACCCTTACATTTACCCCTTACTTAACACTACGGGAAATTTAGCATGGCCAATTCACCTGACCTGCACATCTTTGGACTGTGGGAGGAAACCGGAGCACCCGGAGGAAACCCACGCAGACATGGGGAGAACGTGCAAACTCCACACAGTCAGTTGCCTGAGGCAGGAATTGAACCTGGGTCTCTGGCGCTGTGAGGCAGCAGTGCTAACCACTGTGCCACTTGATGGGATTGCACTTTAGATTAGTAACAATGCGTGATGCATATTAAATATTTCAGACACAATAAAGAAAACAACAGGTTATTTAATTGACAAAGCTTCTGTTAAAGCTAGTTATGTGCAATTACTACAAGTTTCTGAGTTTCAGTTGAATAAGAGGATCTTCATGGTTGGATGCACAGATGACACAGAGATGGATGATACATTCTATTCCAGGAATAAATATATATACTTAGTATATACAAGACGCATCAGTAGTCTATTAGAAGAAACAAGATGAGGGTAGAGACAATGCTTTGCCTCTGGAATAAGCTAAAAATGATTTTGGCTGTTTACATGTACAAAAGGGAAACCTGGATTCATCTTGACTGCCTTTAGCTCCTTTAAGAAAACTGCTCAAAGTACGCATGCCTTGCTTAGTTCAGATACAAACTGTTTTTAGCTAATATGTGGCTCAGTCAGACAGTGCAACATCCAGCAATAACCTCCACATGCTGTTTGCTGGATAGCAGGCTTTCAAATAGCTTACTCCAAATGGATTGTGAACATTTTGCTTGCAGTCAGCCTGCTCATAAGAAACACATCTTTCCAGATAAGAAATACCTTCATGTTTCAAGAGGCAACTGATGTGTGGCATGAAGTGTGATATGACGATAATGGAAAAAGGGTTGCTGTTGAATTTGATAAAGGGGTAAAGTACAATAACAGGCTTTTATTCCCTTTGATTTAAAAGACTTATTTCTAAATCCTGTTGATGCTGTCACTGTTCATTGACCCGATCCTTCCATTAGCTTTTAGGTCCCTCCCTCTTTTGCTACCCCTGTGAGGGGATCTAATTATAAGGGAATCTTGTGGGCACATCAGAGAGGCCATGGGAATATATGTAGAACATCCTTGGCCTAAAACCGTATTTTCAAAATGTCAGTATGTTTCTCTATAGTTACTCCATGATAAAACAGATCAGCTTGCATCTTGGGAAAGTGTACAGTTGTCATCAGTAATAGCTGGACAAAGTAGTCTTGATCACTGAGGATTCATCCACTTGCCTTTCTGGTTGAGAGAGAATCTACATGCTGAAACTGGAGTAAACAGAAGAAACTATGGTGCTCTTCCAGCACCACTGATCCAGAATCTGGTTTCCAGCATCTGCAGTCATTGTTTTTACCTCGTTGATTTTAACCCTGCTGCGAATCCTCTTGCAAGGATGCCTGCCTTGAAGAAGTTTTCCTCCTCTCTCTACAAGAATCTCAGGGAGTCCCTCTCCCACTGCAACTCCCAGGTCATTTCCTCTGCCCTGAAGCTCTTCAACCATGTCGTGAAATAAACTCGCAACAGCTTCCTCATTTCCCCTTCCCCCACCTCATCCTAGTTTCAAACTTCCAGCCCGCACTGTCCCCTTGACCTGTCCGGACTTGTCCGACCTGCCTAGCTCCTTTTCCACCTATCCACTCCACCCTCTCCTCCCTGACCTATCACCTTCATCTCCTCCCCCACTCACCTATTGTACTCTATGCTACTTTCTCCCCACCCCCACCCTCCTCTAGCTTATCTCTCCACGCTTCAGGCTCTCTGCCTTTATTCCTGATAAAGGGCTTTTGCCCGAAACGTCGATTTTGCTTCTCGTCGGATGCTGCCTGAATTGCTGTGCTCTTCCAGCACCACTGATCCAGAATCCCTTACCATTAAGTATATAAGTCCTACCAAGATTTGCTTTCCCAAAATGCAGCACCTTGCATATATCTGAATTGGTCACTGGGCAATTTCCCATTGCCAATCCACCTAAGCTACACATCTTTCGACCGTGGGAGGAAACTGAAGCATCGAGAGGAAACCCACATAGACGTGGGGAGAATGTGCAAACTGCACATAGACAGTTGGTCGAGGGTGGAATCAAATGCAGGTTCCTGGCACTGAGAGGCAGCAGGGCTAATCACCGAGCCACCTTTGTGAGAAACATGAGATTTGAGTATAGCAGGAAGGGAAATTCAGGATAAATCAGAACTACCTACGTTTTGTATATGGAATGAATGACCATGTGGGTTGCATTGAGCTGAGGAATTCCTGTTTGTCCCTTCTCCCTTCCCATCATCACATATACCCTTTCCTTTTCAGTGAGATTCTGATTCACAGCTCCTGCTGCCCTTCCTCACTGTCACTATCTGCTGGGCCCATTACAAATTTCTGTTGCCATTTTAAATGTGAAGTTGTCTCATGCAGAAATGTTAGCTCTTTGGACTCTAAAAAATGAATTTCAGTATGATAAAAATACAGAAAAAAAATCAAGAAATGTTTCATCCTTAAGATGAATCAGTCAGTCCAAATGTCTGCAGAGGCTGGGAGGAGGGTGGTGTGAGGAGTTTTAACCTGGTGTACAGCATGAATTAGGATGTGAGTGGGGGCTTTAATTCCAGCAAAAATATGATGATATCAGAAAGCTGGCTCATATCCATTTATCTGCCCATTTCATACCAGCACCTTACGCTGCTTTCATCGGGAACTCGATAGTCTTTAGTGTTTCACTAACTACTTGTGAAAGAGTTTATGCATATTACTTGTGCTGAGAACTTACTTCAAATGCAATGAGGGCTTCCATCCATTCTTTGGAGGTCTGATTCTGCAGATCAGAATGAACTTCTGTGCTGGATAAGATTGGCCTTCTTACGAGGACAATTATGAACTGCAGTCCCAACAACCAGCCTGGAGGGGCAGCACCATCTTCTGTTCACAAACCTGCAACTCCACAGGAGAAAGATCGGCTCGAGATTTTCCTAGCCAACACACAGGCTCAACAAACTGAGGATGAACTTTCTCGACAGGTCAGAATCCCAGTGTCTCAGGAAGCTCAGGGAGTCATGCCAGGTACTGAGAAATATTTGCACTCTGCAGGAATTAGGCTTGTTGCCAAGTGGAACATGTGAATACATTTTACCAATGATATCAAAGTCAAACTAATCTTTATTTCTTTGTCTCTGCATTATTCATGGTCACTGTAGAGGGATCTTTTGCAGGATTTCACAATTATCTACCCAAGACTGATCACTGAGAGCTTGTTCGCCAGACTAGATACTGTTATCAACTTTGCCCATGATGATGTCAATTACAACGAGTACATACTTAGGTTTACAGCTCTTATTGGCATCCAAAAAACTCAGGGGTATCATTCACTACGCATGTGCAATTCACAGCCCCAGATCACCCAGAAGCAGTAACTATTACAAGAAACTAACCACTACCCAACATGCAGTTAGCAGACAAGAGTTGCCATGATATTTTGTCGAGTAGTCTATCCACCTTGAACTCTTTATACAATGAAACAGAGTTACTAGCTGACTGCTCAGAGATAACATGCAATCAGTATTGTGGGCGGCACGGTGGCACAGTGGTTAGCACTGTTGCCTCACAGCGCCAGAGACCCGGGTTCAATTCCCGCCTCAGGCGACTGACTGTGTGGAGTTTGCACATTCTCCCCGTGTCTGCGTGGGTTTCCTCCGGGTGCTCCGGTTTCCTCCCACACTCCAAAAATGTGCAGATTAGGTGAATTGGCCACGCTAAATTGCCTGTAGTGTTAGGTGCAGGAGTAAATGTAGGGGAATGGGTCTGGGTGGGTGCGCTTCGGCGGGTCGGTGTGGACTTGTTGGGCCGAAGGGCCTGTTTCCACACTGTAAAGTAATCTAATCTAATCAGTACCATTACCATCGCAGAATGCCTGCTAACAACATCCTAGTGTTTACCATTAACCAGAAACTCAACTGGACTTGCCACACAAACATAGTAGCTACAAGAGTTGGTTAGAGGATAGGAATACTATAGCGAGTAGCTCATCTCCTGACTCCCCAAAGCTTGTCCACCATCTGAAAGGCACAAGTTAGAAGTGTGATGAAATACTCCCCAGTTGTCTGGATGGGTGCGGTTCCAAACACACTCAAGAAGCCTGATGCCATCCAGGTCAAAGCACCCAACTCTATTGGCACAAGATCCACAGACACCATAAATGCTCAGTAGCAATAGTGGGTACCATTTCCAAGTTGCACTGCAGAAATTCATCAACTTTCCTTAGACAGCACCATCCAAACTCACAACCACTTCCACCTAGAAAGACAAAGGCAGCAGATAAATGGAAGCATATTGCATATTCCCTCTCTAAGCCACTCACCATCCTGACTTGGAAATATATCGCCATTCCTTCAGTGTCACTAGGACAAAATCCTGGAATTTCTTCCCTCTGAGCTCTTTACATATATCTACACCAGATAGATTGCAGTGTTTCAAGAAGGCAGTTCATCATCACCTTCTCAAGGGCATCCAGGGATTGGCAATAAATACTGGCTCACCAGCAGTACCCACATTCCATGAATGAATAAATGGAAAAATTAAAATGTGGATGTTGATACTGCCAGATGTCTAGAATGGCGATAGTCAGCAGCATTTAACACAATATTTCACAGCTAAGAGATTTGGACCTGAGACGGAAAATAAAGCAATGAGCACAAAGCCTCAACCATTGCTGGTTCCATTGCTGCCATTTAATAATAGGTTTTCGGTAATCTCCAGATTACTAACTGACCTACAAGCAAATTGGCAAGGGTCAACAAGATCAAAGGTAGACATGTGGCTTAAAGATTGAGAGAAATCGGGTTGAATTCATGGGACATTGGCACCAACACGGGGGACGGAGGCAGTTGTTCTGATGGAACAGGCTCCACCTGAATCACGCTGGAACCAGAGGCCTGGTGAATTATATGACTAGGGCTATGAATCGGGCTTTAAACTAAATAGATGTAAATAGGACAGAGAGTATTAAAACTTCAGATGAGGGGACAGTTATGAGAAGGGGGCAGTCAACGCAGGACTGAGGGTGATGAACTTAAATGCAAGAAATATACAAAACAAGGTAAATGAGTTTGTAGAGCAGATTGAAACTGGCAGACACAACATTAAAGGTATCACAGTGATGTGGTTGCAAGATTTCAGGGCTGGAAATGAAATATCCAAGGATTCAAGTCCCATTGAAAGAAGTTGCAGATGGACAAAGGAGGCGGGTTTGCCTTATCGGTAAGAAATGAAATTAAATCAATAGCAACAAATGATATAGAGTCAGAAGGCGTAGAATCTGTGTGGGTAGAGTTGATGGACCACAGGGAGAAAAGAACCTGATGGGAGGTGTGTACAGGCCTCTTCGCAATAGCCAGGACATAGGAAGAAAATAAATCAGGAAATAGAAAAAGCACGTAAGAAAAGCACTATTACAATAATCAAGGGGGACTTCAACATGCAAGTGAACCAGGAAGATCAGGTTGGTAGTGGATCTCAAGAAAATGAATTTGTGAAATGTCCATAAGCTGGTTTTCTGGAGCAGCTTGTGTTAATAATATGAAATGAGATAGACTTAAGTTGAAGGGACCTCTAGGGGACATTGAGCATGAACTGACAGAATTCATGCTGCAGTTTGAGAGGGAGAAGCAAGAATCAGATTTAAGGGTATTACAATTGAATAAAAGGTAATTATAAAATCACGAGGGGGGAGCTGGCCAGAGTTGATTGGAAAGGGAGCCCAGCAGGGAAGACATGGAGCTGCAATTGCAGGAATTTCTGGGGGTAATTCAGGAGGTAGAGCAAAAATTCATTCTAAGGAAGAAGAAACATACCAGTGGGAGGACAAGGCAACCATAGCTGACCAGGGAACTCAGGGACAGTGTAAAAACAAAAAAAAACATATGATGTTGTGACAATTAGTGGGAAACCAGAGGATTAGGAAGCCTTTAAAAATCAGTAGCAGAGGACAACTAAAAAGCAATAAGAAGGGAGAAAATTAAATATAACAGTAGGCTAGCTGGAGATTGTGAGAGTATTTTTAGATATCTAATAGCTAAGACAGAGAGAGGAAGATTGGATGTTGGACCGGTGGAAAATGAGGCTGGCAAAGCAATAATGGGGAACAAAGAAATGGTGGAACTAAGTAGGTATTTTGTATCAACTTTCACAATGGAAGACATCAACAGGATACAAGAACTTCAAGAGAGTCAGGAGACAGAAGTGAGTGTAGTAGTCGATAAAGCGTGAAGCTGGAAAAAGCACAGCAGCTCAAACAGCATCAGAAGAGCATGACAGTCAATGTTTCGGGCAGTACTCTTCATCAGGACTAGGGTCACTCGGGATAATAAATAAATAGGGAGAGGGGTGTGAGGCTAGGTGAAAGGTAGGTGGGTGGATTCAGCTAGGAGGTGAAAGAGACTGGTTAGTGGGAAGAGTGGAGCGGATAGATGGGAAGGAAGATGGACAGGTTAGGTCAGGTCAAGGGGACTGGGTGGAAAAGGAGAGGTGGACCTGGGATGAGGTGGAGGGGAGATTTGGAAGCTGGTGAATTCTATGTTGAGACCATAAGGTATTAAGCTCCCGAGGGGGGAGATGAGACGTTCTTCCTCCAGTTTGACCTCAGTTGTTGGCAAGATTTGAGAAAGTGAGGACTGCAGATGCTGGAGATCAGAGTCAAAAGTGTGTGGTGCTGGAAAAGCACAGCAGGTCAGGCAGCATCCAAGGAGCAGGAGAATTGATGTTTCAGGTAGGAGTCTGATGAAGGACTCCACACCTCACGCTCTCGGTAAGGTTTGGAGAGTCCTGTTTAAGATGAAATTTGGAGTACATGAAAGAGCTGAGTCAGCATGGTTTTGTCAAGAAGAGGCCATGTTCAACAAGTTAGAATTCTTTGAGGTTGTAATGGACAAATTTGACAAAGGAGAGCCAGTGGACATGATCTATGATGCCACACAGGTGCCTGTTAAATAAGAAAAGAGCTCATGGTGTTAAGGGCAAGATACTGGCTTGGATAGATGATTGGCTGACTGATAGAGGTAGAGGGGATAATGGGGTTTTTTTCAGGATAACAACCAGTGACTAGTGGAATTCTGCAAGGAATTCTGTGTTGGGATCACAACTATTTATGCAATAAATTAATGACGTGAATGAAGGAACTTGTGCCTCAACATTAAAATCTATACAAATACCTTTAAGGAGGAGTTAATGGTCTCACTGAAAGCTCCTAAGTAATAACTCTAGTTTTGTGCTTGGAATTAACTATACTGACAAAGATTGAAAATAGACATTGACAAACAAACTGACATTTCTGGAGCAAGACAAGGAAGAGTTATTGTTTTAGTTCAACATCAGTGGAAAGTGAATATAATTATTGTTATTGTGCCTGATGTACTGAAACCAACCTTAGTTCAAGTCTCATTTTGCTCATACTTTTGTGTTGTCCCTTAGCGTACATAAAGACCAAATTAGATTTAATATTCAGTTTATTTTCTCAAGACTAATTTTCAGTTTGAGTGTAATTGTTAAATTTGCGATATTGATTCAGCTGCCCATTAAGTGTTTTTTTATTTTGATTGACTGAATTAGAAATATTATATAACAGGTGAATTGACTAGCTGTGTTCATTTTGTACAAGACAAAGTGAAAATTATCCCCTATCAATTAATGTTTCTCCTTTTACTTGGCATTCGTAATAAGTCTGCGTAAGTATTATTTGGAAGGTATTAACATGTATATTTTTTTAAATTCTTGCATTTTAATTTCATGAAATTTTTAAAGGTATCAGCAAATTTTTAGGACCAACATTTCCTTTACATAATTTAATTCAATACCAATTTTGTAGAAATTCTAAACTTATTTGTGGAATGAAAGCCAGAAAAAAGATTTATTCAATTCAATGAAATCAAATAAGCTTGAAAAACATGCAGGTAGAGACAACTGTACAAGAATAATGATTTGCAAATCATAGACTCACTGGCAGCATGGATGTCACTAACTGAGAAAACAGTACAAAGAGTGCAAAGGTTGTGATGCTCTATGCAGGCAGTGTAAGAGTATTAGGCACCCTTAGAAAAACCTTCAACCTTTTGGAAACTCCCAAAATTCTAAGTGAATATTGTGCATTTGTATGAAGAAAAATGCTGTTTATAATTACAGGTTTAGTTTGCATGGAAATAGGAGAACACTCCAATTGTACAGGAGCATTGTCCTGCACTTATTTCAGAATGCACAATATACTGAGTAAAATGGCTAACATGGTGAAACACTGCACATTCCCTCGACAGTTATAAAAGGATTTTAAACACAATTCCACACGCTCCAATTGTTGAAGCCTGCTTGCTGATTTATTGCATGAACAGATGATTTTGTTTCTTTGGTGCACTTGAATTTTGCCATTCCAAATGAACACCGTTCCTTGGCTTTACCTGGGATTTTTGGAAATGTGGTCTGTACAAGAGACAGAATTTAAGTGAAAGGCAACAACAGATATACAGGAGTCAGAGAAGCAGAATTCTAGGCTGATCTGTGAGCCTTTACGTGATGTGGGGAAGGTAATAACCACAACTCTGTTTTCATTCAAAAGGGTTATCAGATATAATCAGATATTATTCACTGAGAAACTTAGCTGATTTGTGCTGTCTCCACAAATACAATTAATTAACATGGTAATATCTTAAGAGTAATCTCTGAAAAAAAACTTTAAGGTTAGGTTAAATTGAAGAGCAGCACATCTTTGCTGGCTAAAGCGTTCTATAAATTAGATTATTGATCAATGGACTCTTAATCCCCTATGCATTGTTCATACATAATATTTACTTTGGGGTTCAATATGAGCCTACAAAGCTTTTACAATTCCAGTTGAATGTTTTTTTTTCCCCTGTACTGTGAGATTTAGGGTGGCATACACTTTAAAGCAGTCTCTTCCAACAAGGAAAGAAATGTAAAATTTAGAATTGCTGCGGTTTGCTCAATAAATTTGTTGCTATTTTGTAATTCTCTCATTAAGCATTCAAAAAATGTCCACTTCTGCTTCGCATTCCCTTTTATTTCAACTGGAACGGATAGGGGAAAAGCTGCAGCGATTTATCTTAACCAGTATTTTAACTGTGGCTTGCTTCTTTGTTTCTTTAAGTTTCTTCAAAGAATCATAGAACCCCTACAGTGTGGAAGCAGGCCATTTGTCCATCAAGTCCACACGATCCTCCAAAGAGACCCAGCCCCTGACCCTATCCCTGTAACTTTGCATTTAACATGGTTAACTCATCTAGCCTGCACATCCCTAGACACTAGATACAATTTAGCATGGCCAATCCACCTAACCTGCACATTTTTGGACTATGGGAGGAAACCCGGAGGAAACCCCACAGACACAGAGAGAACGTGCAAACTCGATTTACACACAGCCGCCCAAGGCTGGAATGGAATTTGGGGTCCTGGTGCTGTTAGGCGGCAGTACTAACCACTGAGTCACATGTGCTGTTTTTAGTGGCAACTCACAGCTCTGTAGATACATGTCTCTCTCTGTGTGAAGCTGTGCTTTCATACAGCTCCGCAACACTCAAATCAGTTTCATTTCTAACATCTGTGCACTGAATGCACAACACTGCGGTGTGTTCGACATGAAGTCTTTATTGAAGTGGACCCAAGATATTGGCCGAAAGATGTCACAAACCGTACTGAGTTCTTTGAGAAGGTGACCAAACTAGTGGATGAGGGTAAAGCCGTTGATGTGGTGTATATGGATTTCAGTAAGGCATTTGATAAGGTTCCACATGGTAGGCTATTGCACAAAATACAGAAGCATGAGATTGGCTAGCTGAAAGAAAACAGAGGGTGGTGGTTGATGGGAAATGTTCACCCTGGAGTTCAGTTACTAGTGGTGTAACGCAAGGATCTGTTTTGGGTCCACTGCTGTTTGTCATTTTTATAAATGACCTGGATGAGGGTATAGAAGGATGGGTTAGTAAATTTGTGGATGACACTAAGATTGGTACAGTTGTGGATAGTGCCAAAGGATATTGTAGGCTACAGAGGGACATAGATAAGCTGCAGAGCTGGGCTGAGAGGTGGCAAATGAGTTTAATCAGAAAACTGTGAGGTGTTTCGCTTTAGAAGGAGTAACAGGAATGCAGAATACTGGGCGAATGGCAAGATTCTTGATAGTGTAGATGAGGAGAGAGATTGTGGTGTTAATGTACTTAGATCCCTCAAAGTTGCCACCCAGATTGATAGGGCTGTTAAGAAGGCATAAGGTGTGTTAGCTTTCATTACTAGAGGGATCAAGTTTCAGAACCATGTGGTAATGCTGCAGCTGTACAAAACTCTGGTGTGGCCGCACTTGGAATATTGTGTGCAATTCTGATCACTGTATTACAGGAGGATGTGGAAGCTTTGGAAAGGGTTCAGAGGAGATTTATTAGGATGTTGCCTAGTATGGACGGAAGGTCTTACGAGGAAAGGTTGAGGGACTTGAGGCTGTTTTTGTTAGAGAGAAGAAGGTAGAGAGGAGACTTAATTGAGACATGTAAGATAATCAGAGGGTTGGATCGGGTGGACAGTGAGAGCCTTTTTCCTAGGATGGTGATTAATAGCACGAGAGGACATAGTTTTAAATTGAGGGGTGATAGATATAGGACAGATGTAAGAGGTAGTTTCTTTACTCAGAGAAGTAGGGGCGCGGAATGCCCTGCCTGCAACAGTTGCAGACTTGTCAACTTTACGGGCATTTAAATGGTCATTGGATTGGCATATGGACGAGAATGGAACCGTGTAGGTTAGATGGGCTTCAGATTTGTTTCACAGGGCGGTGCAACATTGCGGGCAGAAGGGCCTGTACTGTGATGTAATGTTTATGTTCTAAAGTGTGTGCGCCTCATGGTAGAGGTCACATGACGACAACAGCAAAAGAAGGATATTTGTACATCATTGCATTTCAATCCAAACAAGTTTCATCTCAACTATTAATGATGGTCTTCCACATCTCCACTGCAACACTGTCTTCTTCAACTCAGGACATGATGTTGCCTCATCCTAATTTCTGCGCACCCAACCTCAAGGGTTTTGAGACAGAATAAAAATACTGTCCTGGTGTTAAACACGACTGAACTTCTGACCAAATTTGGTTCTGCAGCTCTTTTTAGCCTCACCCATCCACACCTTTAGCCTTCTCAGAAATATCAGGGCTATTTTGTTTGATTCAGCTTTGTGTTTACTGATTCATTGTAGTTAAAACTATTTGAATACCAGCCTTTTTCCTGCAAGTGATTGTTCATTGTTATAAAATGATTTTCCAGATTACTGAATGAGTGGCTGCTGGATATTAATGCAAAAATCTTTAATTACAGCTGCTTGCACCAGAGTGTTATTTATATCTAACCAGTCTGTTGTACCAATAATTATCTGATTTGATAGAGAGGAAACAGCCCTAATATGTGGGACAAAAAACATTAATTATAAATTTAATTATATTTAGCACACAGTGAAGCAAGTTCAACTCATGCATTACTATTATAGCATAAGTCACAGAGAGGCTAGAATGTGATGTTAGAGATAGCGGACAGTCCCTGAAAGGCCAAGGTAAGCTCTTAAGCTGAAATGCTGACTTAGCCTGCAATAAGCATAGGTCGCTACCTTGGCACATGAGTTGAAGTCATTGCTGGAACTTCAGTTTGAACAAAGAACAAAGTATAGCACAAGAGCAGGTCCTTTGGCTAATTGCAACCACACCGATACATGTGTGTGATTTTTAACCCGATACACAATGTTCTTCTAAACTAAAAACCTTCTGACTCTATGCAGTCTGCATAATTCCCTGCTTATTCATATATCCGTCAAGATAACTCTTAAACATTGCTATTGCATCTGCTTCTTCCACCTCTGGCAGTGCATTCCAAATACTTACCACCCTCTGTGTAAAACATCTCTCTCACGTCTCTTTTAAAATTACCCCCCTTTACCTTAAACCTATGTCCCCAAATTATTGAAATTTCAAACTTGGGAAAGAGATTCTGACTTTCCATTTTATCCATGCCTCCCATAATTTTGTACATTTCAACCAGGTTTTTCCTCTTCCTTCAACATTCAAGTGAAAATAGAACAAGTTTGTCCAATATCTCCTCATAGCTAACTAGGCAAACTAAAAAAAACATTTCTGTACCTTCTCCAATGTAATCAGAACTGTACACAATACAGCTCTAACATGACTAGCCAATTTTTATACAGTATGCCCAGACTGAGGAAGGCAAAATTCCCATGTGCCTTCTTGACCATCTTATCCATTTCTGTTGCCACTTTCAGGGAACAGTGAACCTGTACACCTAGATCCCTCTATAAGTTGATGCTAATAAGGATTCTGCCATTTATTGTATGCTTCTCTCCTGCAATAGATAGAGTCATAGAGATATACAGCACGGAAACAGACCCTTCGGTCCAACTCACCCATGCCGACCAGATATCCCAACCTAATCTAGTCCCACTTGCCAGCATCCGGCCCATATCCCTCTAATTCCTTCCTATTCATATACCCATCCAGATGACTTTTAAATGTTGCAACTGTACTAGCCTCTATCACTTTCTATGGCAGCTCATTCCGTGCACGTACCATCCTTTGCGTGAAAAAGTTGCCTCTTAGTTCTGGACTTACCCCAGCCCAGGGAAAAGACTTTGTCTATTTATCCTATCCATGCCCCTCATGATTTTATAAACCTCTATAAGGTCACCCCTCAATCTCCGACGCTTCAGGAAAAATAGCCCCAGCCTATTCAGCCTCTCCCTATACCTCAAATCCTCCAAACCTGGCAACATCCTTGTAAATCTTTTCTGAACCCTTTCAAGTTTCACAACATCCTACCAATAGAAAGGAGGCCAGAATTGCACACAGTATTCCAAAAGTGGACTTAAAGAAACTTTTCTTAAGTAAAATGTAGCTCACATATGAGTCATTGAGCACAGAAACAGACCCCTAACTCGTCCATGTTGACCAATTGTCCAAAACTAAACTAGCTCACCATGCTAGCATTTGACACATATTCCTCTAAACATTTCCTATTCATGTACCTTTCCAAATGCCTTTTAAAAGTTAAAACTGTACCCGGACCCACGACTTCTTCTGGTAGTTCAATTGACATATGAACCAGCTTCTGTGTGAAAACATTGACTTGTGTGATCATATAGGACATGTTTTTATAGTTTCTTATGGTCTTGGGCAGATCAGTTGCTGTACCAAGCTGAGATGCATCCAGATAGAATGCTTTCTATGGTGCATCTGTTTGTATGCTTTTTTCTGTTCTATTACCTGTGATCTGAATGCTCTTGTACATTCTGATCTGCCTGAACTATATGCAAAACAGAACTTTTCACTGTATTTGGGTACATTTCACACCAATAAATAAAATCATTCATCTCAGGGATCAGTCAAGTGAACTGTCTCTGAACTGCTTCCAACACATTCATGTCCTTCCTCACAAATAGGCAACCAAAACTACAGTGTACTCTAGCTGTGGTCCCATCAGTGCCCTCTACAGCCTCAGCAAAATATTCCTACCCTTAAATTACTCTTGCAGTAAACACAAACAAACCATTTATCATGCTAATTATTTACTGTATCTGCACACTGAGATTAAACTGAGACACCCAGATGTATTTTACAATATTGCAATTTTAAAATATACTTTTCTATTCTTCCTGCTAAAGGAACTAGGTCAAAATGTCCCACATACTTCATGTACAACATTTTGCCCACTCAGTTAAACTAAACTCCTTATATACGTCATCCTATCAATTTTTACTTTGCCATCTATTCAGTGATGCAAATGATTAATGAATGTCAACACCTTCAGAAACACCATGTATTTCCTCTTGCACAGCACTTCATAGTTGCTAGCATTAAAATTTCTCTGCTATTGTTTGGCCAATTCATCTTATGATCTGGATGTAAGGTTGCTCAAAACTTGCCACCATCTTATGACTTAAGATTACCTTCAAACTTGACCAACCATTTCTGCTTCCAAGTGATATTTGCAAACTGGAAACAGTACGGCCCCAAGCACTGAATCTTGAGGCAAGTAACTCTTTCCAGTATGATTTAACTCTCCTGATAAAGCATTATTTTTGACTCCAACTAACCATTCCTACAATGTTCCCTTAGAATCCTACAGCTTTGATTTTAACACAAGCCTGTAACATGGAACATAAAGATCAATCTTTTCTGTTTAGTTTCTATTAACACATGCTGAACATACAAGAGAGAGGATAAATAGGTCGACAGTGCAACACAGAAAACAAAATAAAATCAAATAAAAGTGACTTTTAGTTGACTAGATACATAATGACTTTCCTAATTATGTGACTTTCATAAAAGCTACCAAGTGGAAACACCCATTTAGTCCAACCATTCTCTGAAGTTTACCAATCAACACATGTAAAGTCTTTTTTTTTGGAAAGCTTACAATTCTGAAAGCACAAAGATTGCACATTTATTAGCAAGAGCATACATTGCAAGGAAATGCAATCCATTATGTACCTGTTCTGCATGTCCCGTATACTATGGCTTGGACTGAAAACACAAAAATCAAAGCTAAAAGTTTAATGAAGTTTTAGGTGTTTAAAAATCCAAATTTTTTACTATTTCCAAGAGACAAAATTGGACTTGACGACCACACAGGCCCAATTTAGTACTGTGCAGTATTTTAAAACCATTTTCCGCAGGGGGCAGGGGAGTGAAGAAGGGGTTCACTATTGGAGGAATAAAATAGGAAGGCCACAGATACGTTTCCTTACTCTACGATCAACAAAACCCAAAATTTTGCAATATCTTCCAGAAGTACATCGAGTTCAAAACAAATCTCTGAATAAGCAGTACAAATGCCATGCAACTGCTGATGGGCTCTGGATTACTCTCTCCACCGCCACAACTTTATGATGCAGGGGAATGTACCCTGACCACGGGACTTGTAATTCGAGAATGATCAAGTTGCGACAAACAAGACAACCCAGCCACTGCCGCCATCTTGTTTTGACGCATCTTTTTAAAAAAAAAGTATTTTTCAATCAAGTTACATAAGGAAACTGGGGGCAAATGCAGTAACATATTTCATATGAGAGCTCTTATCATTTGTCAAGGGTGGTCTCTGCAGCATAAACTTTATTATATAAGTAACATTATCATCTTATAATTAATTTAGTTGACTTTGTACAAAAGTGTTTTGGGGAGAGCAGATGAAGCATTATGTTACATGATAACAATAATGTATTACTGTGGTTACTGTGGTTAACTGTATATTTGAAATGTTTTAGTGAATTTTTAAAAAACTTGATTAATTAGGTAATTGTAAGCATATTCTTGATCTAATATGTTTAATACTTTACTACTGTTCTCTGTTTCAAAAGCTTTAATATTTTAGTGCAACTGATGACACTCAAGAAATCTCAAAGCACTTCACAAACAATTTGTTGACAACAAGATCATAAGCATCATCTAATTATTTCATTACTAAATGATTAATGCTATTTTCTGTTTGTTATGCATAAAGCAATGTTGTTTATTAACTATTTGTATTCCAATTTGATACCCACGACATCAAATGCCGAAGTATTGTTTAAGTTTAAGCTGTAGTTGTTATGGTTTGCAGTCAACATATAGATATCATTATATGACTTTCTGATATGACAAGGAAGGCTTCACTCAGTAGTTCTGCATTCTCATTGAATTTGAGCTCACTTTACCAATTTCCAATCTGAACTTGTTACTAAAGATCACTCAGTGCCTCAACTGGATAGCAGTATCAGGTACTTTCACAACTACATTCATCACCAACAAATTAAGATAATACAATCCAGTTAAGGGTGAATTTCAGTCATTGATATTTTTAATCAACCTGTTCAGAGATGTTATGACACACCTCTGGAGCAGATAGGACTTGAATATAGGATTCCCAGCAAAGGGGTATGGACACTATCACTGTTCAACAAGGGCCCTTTTTATAAAAACATGCCCTGTGTAACAGAAACAACTGTTGTATTCTGCTGAATCTCAGGATGGAAAACGGGACTGAATTTTTCTGTTCTCAGTACAGATTCCAGCGTCTGCAGTAATTTGTCCTAAATTGAAAAAAGGACTTCAGTTCGTCAGTCTGACAATCTCCCAAATAAACAATCACCATAGGAAATGACATCACCAACGCAAGGAAATCTAAACACGTAAATGAAAAGCAGGCCATACCACCAGTGCTTCACCAGAGGCTCACTGATGATGTTACCTAGTATGGTAACAAAATGTCTGAAAACAAACCTTCCAGCTCAGTGAGCAAACTTACATCCAGAACAATTTCTGTTGACTTGAATTGCAATTATTTTTAATAAACCTATTTAGACATGCTGTGGCAGGCCTTTGAGGTGGGTGGGACTTGAACCTGGGCTTTCTAGCTCAGAGGTAAGAACATTACCATTGTGCCACAACACACTTAAATTGTAGTCATAGATATTTTCTAATCAACTTGTTCAGAGATGTTATTACATAGCAGGTGGAACTTGAACCCAGCCCTCCTGGCTCAGAGATAGGGACATGACCACTGCACCACAACAGTCCCTACTAAAGTATAGCTATACACTGAATTACATTTGTGATCTTTATAATACTATTTCTTAAATAATTGTCAGAAGCATTTGTTATTCAAATTGTTTTGTAACCCTGGCAATCCCCATTCCTGATGAAGAACTCCAGCCCGAAACGTTGACTCTCCTGCTCCTCGGATGCTGCCTGACCTGCTGTGCTTTTCCAGCAATACACTCTCAACTCTGATCTCCAGCATCTGCAGACCTCACTGCCTCCTAATAGCTTAGTACAGTCAGTTCTTCTATAACACGATGATTGTGTTCTTGTGCAACCCTTCATTACAGAAAAATCGCTTTGAAAAACAGCGCTTAAAGTGTTGGCACTCTAATCGCATTACAGCCAACATCCGTTTTAAAAGTTCATGTTGTAAAAATAGCATTCCCAATGTGTCAATCGCGTTACAGCGAATTTATGTTTCTGAAATGTGCGTTATAATAGAATGATCTGTACATCAAAACTCAATGTCTAAATTTGAGTAGTGACAATTGTGAATTATACTTAATAAATAGCTGTTATTCTCTGATTTCCATATGGTTTGGTAGAACACCAAGATTGATTAGCAAAAGTATATATATATATAAATATATATATGGGCATGTCAGCCTTTTATTTTTGCACTACTGCAGAAAAGTGTTAGCTTAGGTTATGAGCCAAGCAGACTGCTTGGGAGACAGTACCTACAATGAACTGAAGTTTCTGGGTCTGAATGGTTATGGAAATGGGATTATTAGCCTCTGAAATTGGCTTATTTTCCAAGAATGAGAAGCCAGATTGGGCTTGTTCCTTCACAGTGCAGTTGAGATTGGAAATGTGTGTCAGAATTGGTCTTTCTTCATCCATCAGTATTGTGCAGTAGTCCCAACTTAACTGTCATGTTATGTACCAAGACAGAATATTGTCCATGATCAGATAACTGTTTCTTTAAACTATGCCTTGAAACAGTGTTACATTACAAAGTAGAGTGCAGAAGAAGATGGTGTTCTCTATGAATGCCATTTTACACAACACAGAATAGAGTCACAATAGATGTCAATTTGTGTCTGCTTTTGCAATGGTTGAATGCGAAACATATCATACTGTGTGTAAATGAGCACAATAACACTTTACCTTCTTCTTTCTGTAAGATTTGTTATCTTCCCCAAAACATTTAAAAAAAAAATGTTTATTGGCATTATATCCCTGGAAAAGATGTGTTGGTTTTACATACTGAGCAAATACCTAAGGGTTCATTTTGGTCTTTGATTGGATAAAAAAACAAATTTAGGATGAAATGTGGGTTACATTTCCCAAATAGAAGGCCAGAAAATGGAATGGACGATTCAATTATCTTTATAATTAGCTGAGAGCAGTAATCACATGGTGTTAAGTCAGCTGAAGTGGAATGTGAAAGGTCAATGTACTTGTTAAGTGAGCAAAGTCATTAACAAGTGAAGGAATCAGGCTGTAGCCCCATTGAATTAAGTGAGAATGAGAGGAGTCACGTATCATTACTTCTTCCCCACATATACCTAGCATAACAGACAATGCAGGAGCTGGAAAGGAGTGTTCTCTTCACAACCACAGTAAACCAGGAAGAAAGAAGTAATTTCCCAAGAGGACCAACAATCATCCCGAATTGCTAAGACACACATCTAGCACAAATACATGTGGATTTTTTTTCTCTCCCTGTGGTTTCATTATCTTTCTCAAATTCTAGGTTTTCTGCATTTCATAATAATATTAGGTCAAGGAATGCTTTGTCAGAATGTGGATACTCAGAATATATTTGGAACAGCGTAAAGCATTTTGTAAAATGCACTATGTTGTGACAGCTGTTTAGTTTGTCTCTGATCTACATATTTCTAACATCTGTGTATTAACTTTACATGATCAGAATGTAGAGAAAGCAAATGAGAGATGGATTTTATGACAGAAATGTATGTTATTTTTAATTTCTTTAATTTTCTTCAAGTTAAATTCACCATTGCTGGAAAGCTAGTCAGAAACTGCACTGGTAGAAGCTCAGGCTAAACATTAGGCTGCAGAGCTGTATTGTGGAATTTTCACCTTATATTCTTTCTGAGCAAGCTTCTTACCAGAATTGCATGATTAGTGAATTCACATTTTGATTACAATTGGCTGAGCAAATTCCTTGCTCTAAATGGAGACTATAAATGGGTTAAAGGTCAACCCTTTAGCTCAGTGACAAGAGGTCTACTTCACTGGATTTGTGTTTTGAAAAACCTCTTGTAAGACCATATCTTTTTATATTTCATATATATAATTATGACATTTCTCAGGCACATCAGTATCTGGGCTAAGACTAATTTGTTAATGTATGCTTCGAGTGACTCCAGGGTAAGATGGAGTGCAAACACTCTCAAATCACATCAAATGTTAATGATGATAGTCTGAGTGGTTCTTTCAATGGTACACAACAGCAATAATCTTTTGTTTAGGTACTACTCTATCAGTGGAGAATTTTCCTCCTAATTCCCATTTGATCTGTTATCTTTTTTGCTGGGTTCCTTAATGTATAATTAATTAAATGATTTCAAGGGCAGTCACTCTCTGGAATTCAGCTCTGCTGTGCATGTTTGGACAAAGGCTCAGGAAAATGGAACCGTAACTAAGCATCAGTAAGCAGGATAGTGCTGAGTAAGTGCTGCTTCACAGTAATGATGCCTTTCATCACTCTGATGCAATGGTGAACTGATGGGTTGGTATGTAACTGGATTTGGTTTGTCCTGCTTATTGGGGACTGGGCATATTTGGGCAATTTTCCATATTTTCAGGCATATGCTTGTGTTGTAGCTGTACTGGAACAACTCGGCTAGGAATGCAACTAATTCTGGAGCACAAGTATTCAATATTATTGGTGCAAGGTTTTCAGAGACTATAGCTTTTTCTGTATCCAAAGGCTGTAGCAATATCTTGGTACCATATGGGTGCAATCAACTGATTGAAGACTGATATCTGTAAGATTGTGAACTACTAATCCAGAAATTCAGCTAATGTTTTGGGGACCAGGATTCCAATCCTGTCATGGCAAATGGTGGAACTTGATTTCAGTCAAAAAAATCTGGAGTTAGGAATCTACTGAAGGCCATGAAATCCTCACCTTATCTGGATTACATTTGACTCCAGACCCACAGCAATGTGGATGATGCTCAATCCTCACCATGAAATGGCCTAGCAAGCCATTCAGTTTGTGACCATGCTCTAACTTTAAAAAAAAAAATTGTCCTGGGTTTTTTTTGAAGAGAGTTTGTAAAGGCAGAAGTGCTAAACTGGCTACTGAAAATGGCTTTAAGAAAATAAACTCAGGAGGCCTTTAGGTTCATTTTAAAACAGTTGTTACAATGGAAGTGGAATGGCCAGCGCTCACAGAGGGCCCCAGAAGGGTTCGAAGCATCAGTAAATGATTCCTAGCTGCTACTTTCTCTGAAATCTCTTTTAATGTTGTTTCCTCCTGGATTGGAGAACTGCATGTAAGAATCTGTGCCTGAATTTACCTTTTTGCTGAGAGATGTGATTATGGGATATTACTATATTGGAATGGTTAATTAGTAACAAGTATCGTATATATTATTCAGTTAAGTTTTCCAATAGTTAATTTATTCTTAATTCCTCTTTCTTTTGTTTGTATTTTAACCATAGTGTTTAAATAAATTGTGTTTTGTTTCACGTTGAATAATTTGACCATTCGCATGCACTTCAAATCTTTCTTTAAAATACAAAAAAGTTAGGGTCTAGGCTACCTTTTTAAAATATTTTGAGAGGGTCTGGTCTGGTCCATAACAAGTTGTATCAATAGCTACAAAGTCTCACATAGACTGCAGTGATTCAAAAAGACAGCTCTCCACTACCTTTTCAAGAGCAACTAGGAATGGGCAATAAATGCTGACCAGCCAGGGGTACCCACTTCCCATGAGTGAATAAAAATAGAGCTGCAGTTGAGAATTTATCTCCCAACCTCAGGACAAATAATATTCATGAAAGAGCATGATTTAACAAAGACCAGCATAGATGCGAATCCATAGATAATTTCCATAGTGGAGAAATATGCCTCTGCATATTTAAAATCAGAATTCTTTCAGAGTTATTATTGGGATTGTTGATAAAGCTTTGTCAGATTTATTACAGTCAAAAAGAAGATTTTGACTCGGAGAATAACGTTCAGATGATGAATAAGCGAAGACCCAGACGTAGCTCAGATCAATATTAACAGAAACCAACCAACTTTCCTTACAGGGGACGAGCAGAACCAAATCAGTTTTTAAGTTGCAAAAATAGCATGCGAGAAAGTAGTATAATGATTAAGACAATCTCCAGATAATAAGATTCTGTCAGTACCAAGGAGCAAAGAAATCTCAAGGAAAGCATTGCCCAGGCACTAAAAGGAAATGCTCTTTCTATAAACAATGTCACTTCCAGACAATGTGCCAAAGTAGGGCACTGTCACAGCATAGCAATAAATCAAATAGCTAGGTGCATAAAGAAGCTCATGAAGTTCAAGAACAAAATGAATTGAAGAGAATCCAACAGTATTCCGTGGGAAAAGTGATCTAGATTTAGCTTTTTGGCAATTGGATGTATACGTCAAAGAGTATTTCATTATTTTAAGCTTGTTACAAAAATGAGTCAGACTATACTGTAAGATAGTGTACCATGATTGATGAAACACTGGTTATAACATAGAGCAGCATAACCACTTGATCCAGATTAAGATTGAAATAAATGCTATAATCAATTCTACAACACAACAACTTATGTATACTTCATAATCACAAATTCTTATTCTTGAACATAAATCTATATTTTAAACTGAATCTTCTCCAAATGTCAGAAATCATCAAGTTAGTTAAAGTCAAGAAACCATTGATCAAGTCACAGCTAGTCATAAACAGTTGCTCAGAGGACAGCATAGGACTCCTTGGATTCATGTTGGAATAAAACAGGAGGCAGAATCTCTTGAGATCTATTTGGCATAAGACATTTGTTTAATATGGGACTATGCTGGAGTGACAGAAATGTTTTTGCCTGCTATCAACGTTGAAGGGAGTCCAGATTTCAAGAATTAGCAAGACTTCTGAGACAATCAGTAAATTTCAGAAGTAAATCTGTACCAATATGTAGCCACCCTGAAATAGCTTCACAGATGTCAGTATCTCATCACCAAGTCACGCTTTATTTACATGTGGAGAGTCCCTGGCACTGATCCAATTCCCTCAAAGCCATTTCTCAGAGTGAACAGGATGTCTGACACTCCTGTTTATATCTGTCAGCCCAGACCCCCTGATTAGATCAGATTAACAGCCCCAATCAGGGAATTCATATTCCATGATGCCCACCTGGCTGACCTCATTACGATCACTACATAACTGACATGAGTTAACTGACAAATCTTTAACTCATGAAATTAGAAAAGCAACACGGCTTGGTAAAAAAAACAGATTTAAATCATATATTAGATACGGAGGACACCAAAGATTCAGCAGAATATCTTATTACCTTTTTCTTTCCAGGAGAGATCATCAGCATGTAGGGACTTCATCTATTTTTCTCACTTTTTGGTGGAACTGCGGTCAGGTTAGAAGTGAACTTTCAACAGTTGTAAAAGACAAGTAAATAAATGCAAATGTTTGCTCCTGACGATTGAAAGATAATGCAAATGAATTACTACACTAATAGACAATAGGTGCAGGAGTAGGCCATTCTTCCCTTCAAGCCTGCACCACCATTCAATATGATCATGGCTGATCATCCTTAATCAGTAGTCTGTTCCTGCCTTATCTCCATAACCCTTGATTCCACAATCCTTGAGAGCTCTATCCAACTCTTTCTTAAATAGATCCAGAGACTGGGCCTCCACTGCCCTCTGGGGCAGAGCATTCCACACAGCCTCCACTCTCTGAGTGAAGAAGTGTCTCCTCATCTCTGTCCTAAATGGTCTACCCCGTATTTTTAAACTGTGTCCTCTGGTTCGGCACTCACCCATCAGCGGAAACATGTTTCCTGCCTCAATTGAAAGGGACTTTCAGACCTCACACTTCAGAATTTAGGAACAGAATCAAAGTCACTTGTCTTCAATCCAGAGATCGACCACTCCTCTTAACAGAACACATTCTGTGAGAATAGTAGAACATTTGGACTGCCTTAATTTGTCAAGGCAGGGCCTTCGGGGAAAATAAGGTAGCTGGAAGTATACATTTGTGCTCATAACTAGAATTTAGCAGAACAGAAAATAAAAGCTTGGAGGAAGATGTTGTGTAAGGATCTGAAAGTATGAATGATGACTTAAGCATTACCTTCAATGATGATGTAATTGAGGTCAAGGCATTATTCCTGCTGCACTCATGAGTTACAATTTGCCAACTTGAAAACTTCCATTTCAACATCCACCAATAATTTATTTTGCTTTAAAAGTGTTCTCCCTACAATACACCAGGGTCTTCCTGCTGTAGGTTAGTGGTTCACACTTATTAAAGGCAATCCCTGTTGAATTTATTCATACTTAAAGAGCAATGAAAGGCGAGAGCCTTTTTAATCTGGACATTTCCGATTTATCCAAGTTAGTTTCTAATTTGGTTAAAATGTATATATACAAATCATATTTTGATTATGTATACAATAGGGTCACATCATTGCACTTACAGGTTTATTTTGATATACTATAGAGGAAATTATATAACTACATCAAATCACACCATGTACCTTGTATAACATGTGGAGGCAAGGTTAATTAATACTTTGCCTGTAAGGTCACAAGTTACTAATGTGATGTGACAAAAGGAGGACATTGAGATAAAAATGTGATGTTAAATTTGCTTTGCTTTTAATGATTTCAGAACCATTTCTAATCTGTTGGCTGTCACTGACTGCGTGCATTATTCATGCAAATAATATAGCTTAAATAATATGTTTAAAGCTGTAGTTCAATTCAAAAGTTGCTTTCGCAACTTGCATCAAGAGTGCATTTATAAGAATATCTCAGAAAAGTAGTTGGAGAATTGTTTGCAAGTGCACAGCATCCAGATTTTATATGATGTAGGATCTCTGCTGGAAACATCAGAGATAATTTATCCATGTATAGAAGAAGAATTTCCTTTCTACCACTTCTGCCAGTTTGTACGCAGAAATGATCTTTATTAAATTTATCTTTCTGGTAATGTTAAACTTTCTGCCTACTCAAGGAAATCCTGTGTATATTTTGCTTTGTGCCGATGCCAAATCAAGTTTTCTTTGTTAAAATTAGGGATATCTATGCATAAGGGTTCTTACTGATGTGCAGGAACTTGAGAACTTTTACATTAATTTGAAATGTTTTGAAAACATTGGTGAAAATATCCATTCAAAGCATTTAAAAATAACCCTATACACATTTATAAAGTGCACAGGATCTCCAGGCTTGCAACTCACTGGAGGTAAATTTTGCATAAAATGTCAAACTGAAGAGACATGAGAAAACCTGTGCCAAGGAGCATTGTTCCACTTTAGGTGAGATTGGATTCTGTTACTATACACCCCGAATGAATAGATGTTCTCCCAATGCCACACCCAATTTCGGTGAAGGAATGGAAACATTTCATATTGATGCAAATAGCCATTTTAGCCTCCTACATCAGCTCTTGAGAAGTTTTGCTTCTTGCTGGAAATCCACCTTGAAAGTTCCAGGCAATATTCTCATCCGTGCTTCAAAGCAAAGTGAAAATCTCAGCAAAACAACAGAATGACTATGATTTATTAGTACAGTGAATGCTGCTATGTGTTACTAAGAGGTTCCTTCTATAATATTACAATTAGCATTACCTGGACCAATGCAGAATGATGCTATTACAGCAAGAATGCAGATCAGACTCACATAAGGCATCCAGGATACTTTGTTCTACGGAATAAGTATATAACTTCATGTTAGATAACGTAGTGGACATCAGTCAATTGTTAAGTCACAAAGTTTCTTTAATCTTTGAAAGGAATTACTGTACAATATTACCTTCAAAAATGGGAATACTGGCACTTGGCAAAATTAATGTTGGTAATGTCCTAACTTAATGTCCCCAGTTTAAACATACATTGGTTTGGGGAAAGTCTTGATTTTTACTATTTTGATAAAAATCAAGATGAATCTTATTGAGGCTGTCATCATTTGAAGATCCAAACATGGATAAATCAAGCAGCCATATTGTAGACAGAATCTGTGGAGGAATGATTACAATTATTTGCTCTTTTGTTACACCGTTTGAAATGCTAAAATGTCTCTAATAAACTTTTAGAACCAATTGTCATTTTTGAATGGTTCTTGTTGTAAATGCACTTGATCATAGTAATGATTTGTGCAGTGCAGTATTATGTTCCTTCTAACAATATCTGTTGTGTTCTGACACCTTTAAGGATGAATGTTCACCACCATTTATTCCTTTGATTCTAGGCTCCTGAACTATAATGTCAATTTATGAATTGATTAATAGATAATTACTTCAATTATATTTTGAAATTCTTTGTCAGTGTAACAAATAATCATACATAGTGAATCATTGAAACTTCTTTATCAGAGTGTGACATGAATCATACATTATGGACTGTCATCACAAACATTGTGTGCAATGTTCCCAGCTCAGTCAGGGAGCACAAGCCAGGAAGAAAGTAAAGAAGTGCAAAGAAATAGTGTGACACGGTGACTCAGTGGTTAGCACTCGACCTCACAGCAGAAGGGACCTGGGTTCGATTTCAGCTTTGGGAGACTGTATGGAATTTGCACAATCCCCCGCGCCCCCCTCCCCTCCCCCCCCCCCCGTCCCCCCCCGTGTCCGCATGGGTTTCCTCCAGGTGCTCTGGTTTCCTCCCACAGAATTAGCCATGGGAAATTGTCTGTAGTGTGCTGACTAGGTGGGTTTTTAAAAAAAAGTGGGATTATGGGTTTTGGGGATAGGATGATCATCAGCGGGTCGGTGCGGACTCAATGGGCCCAATAGCCTCCTAATGCAGTGTAGGAATTCTATGAATCGAAGTCATTCCATCTCTCCTGAGCAGCTTGGTGGTGAAATCAATAACTGAAGCGGAAAAACACTTGAAGTGCCTTGGCCTCCATAGTTAAAGGATGACACTGAGGTGGGCAACCCCGTGAGCTAAATCTTTTAGATAGTCTTCAGCAAAAGTAACTTGTTGCCATTTCATTGAGGAGACTTGAGCATTTGTATAACGGTGCTAACTTTTCTTTCGTGTGAAGTTACACAGGGTCAGGAGATGCATACGTTTTGAAGGCTGATAGACTATTGAGGAACAGCTGCAGTGGCCTTCAGCCCAGTAGTCTGAGTGACAGAAACTGCACGGAAAGTAGAAGCTGTGGCATGCGACACCGCAACATACAGCTGAATCGATCTGGTCACAGGACAGCATCATGAAGATGCTACCTCCTATACAGGGTCTATAAGCCTTAGGTCAACAGCATGGCTCTCTCAGAGCAGCAGGGCCTCTGAAGCCTGCTGCTCTCGTATCAAAACCGTGTGCCTTGGAGGAAGCCTCAAGGTGAGTTGAGCACCCATTGCCTGTGGCAGTCAAGATGACTGTAGTTCTCAATTTTCTTTGCTCAGCTACCGATGCTTGCAGGATCTCACAATCTGCTGCTCCTCATAGCAGCTTCAGCCAGATCGTTTGTACCTTGCTTGGCATGGCATCATCGTACATTATCCTTGATGTGAAAGTTGTCAGTCATGCCCAGAAGGCTGAAGACTTTGCCACACTCCTCTTTTGCCACAGACTTCAATAGGACCAGGATTTAATTGTGTGCACTTATGTAGTGATTAACAGTCTATCACAACGAATGGCCTGAGTCAACAGGGATTCTAATCTTTTAATGAGCAGTTCGTGTTTGCCCTCCACAAAAGGAACTGGAAGGCATCCACCTTTCCAGGGAGCTTTTAGAGCTCTCTCATTCTTTAGCAGTGACTGATATCTCAGCTCTTCACTCTAACACACAACCTTGCTACATGGAGATGAGGGGTAACAGTTGAAATCTGGCCATGATTGTCTGAAAAGGTAATTCCAGTGTCTTGCCCAGTGTGACACTCTCCTTTGCTATGGCCTGACAAGGATCTCCTCCATGGTAGTGGGGTACAATGCCTCATTGATCCTGACATTTCAAAGTGGAGTGGGTCTAGTACTTGAGGAAGTGGGAGGTACACCCAGCTTCCTCTGATGACTTACAAACATCTCAAGGTTCCAATGATATGTCCTGCCACAAGAGAAGTTCATAGCACCCTCATTCGGGCAGGTTTCAATTGCGAGAAGTCCATTCAGCATTGTACTTGTGCCATTCAGAACCAAGTGTAGCTGCACCTAATAACTCCCCACCATGAATAAGTCAAAATGCTACCAAGAACAGCCACTTCCCATCTGCTACTGCCATTCAAGAGTCTCCTGTCACTCTGCTATTTTCACCCATCTGGGGTCAATATAGGATGGGAGATAAACAACATCATGACACTTACTAGCAATGCATACTTGAAGTGTACATTTTCCATTTGATACGAAGTTTGAAATTGGTACTCACACCCAGACAACTGAATTTGTAATGCTAAAACCACTCGGAATTCTCTCTGACAGTGTTGCCTCTGAGCCATCAGCAGAGCTGGAGGCAGCCAGTTCAGTTCAGCAGAAGATATTCAGTCCATTTCTCTGTCCACAGATGCTGCTAGACCTGCTGAGTTTCCCCAGTGTTCTCTGCACTGGTCTTTGATCCATGCCTCGATGAGATGCCATGGAGATGACCTCTCAGATGTGGAGCCTGTGAATACTCTGTCAAAAGGCGATCCCACTTTCATCAGTGCAGGGACAGCTCAGTCATTCAGAATGGGTGGCTACTTCAGGAAACCTAAGGAAATGGTTGTGATCACATGCCTTCACTAGAGGCCCCACCCCCTTGTCCCTGTCTCCCTTTATCATCCCAGGGACGGCCTGCAATTGCCTGTTCACCAACAGTGGGTGATTGGCTGCATTGACAACAGTGAGACTGTACAATACAATCATGGTTACTGCCATGGTATGAAGCTACTGTTGAACACCTACATCCACACATTGGTCTGTTACAAATGGCTATCGATGAGACTGAGGAATCTCTTGCAATGGGGTGACCATGCATTCAAAAGCCTGAGATGTAATTGTGTTATAGCTCTGACAGACTCCTCCACATTGCCAGTGGAAACTCTGACAGATATATCGTTGCTGTTGTAAGAGTACTCACTTTGTGTGTATCACCTGAGGCTTAGTGTCTTCCTGAGGTCAATGGAGATGGTGGTGTCTTTGGGTCTACGATGGTGGCTTGTCATAGCTGTCTTTTACCTGCCAGAAGTTGCTGCTGCTGGCTTGTTAAGTGCTTTTCACCTTATGTTCCCAATTCTATTGGAGGGGCATGACCCTACAATGTGCGGTTAAGAGTGTGTACGAATCAAGAGTCTTAATTTGCTCACTTTGAATTAGTCACATAGTGAGCTTAAAACCCTACAACAAGGAAAGATGCGTGATAATCTGTATCATTCAACCATCATGTTATGCAAGGAAGTCAAAGGGATCAAAGGAAAATTTGCATTTATACAGTGCCTTTCACTTCATTTGGATGTCCCAGAGTGCTTTACAGTCAACAAAACATTTTTAAAGTGTAGTCATTATTGCAATATAGGGGACAAAGCAGCAGATTTGAGCATGTGGCTTCCATATTGTACTACTGATCAGATGATTTTGTTTTGCGATGTTGCTTTGAGCGACAAACATTGTTCTGGACACCAGAGATAACTCTTCACAATGGTGCAATGAGACCTGAAAGGGCAGACAGGGTGTCAGTTTAGTATCTTGTTTGTAACATTACACTGCTGTACCAGAGTGTCAGCCTGGACTTTTACTCTCAAATTCTGGCATTGGACTTCAACCCACAGCCTCTGACGCAGAGCTGAGATTCTACCAACTGAGTCTCAGACAACATACCATTGCTTAATAGGTTGCCCAGGAAACATGACAGAATCTGAATTTAGTTTGGTACAAACGCAGCATTCTGTGTTTTTCGATAAAATCAACAGTGTTTGCTGTCAAAGTGTCCAGTGTGCCATCAGAAGTGAAGTTTTTATCTTTCAAAGTCTCTAGCTGCGATTTATAAATGCCCCAGTAAGTTGCACATACATTTGACAAAGAAAGGTGGCAGTATTTCAAGAGGACATCACAAGGTACGGCGAGTCTTTTGGAAAGGGGTTGGGGTTGAGTTTGCACAAAGTAAATTAACCCAAAACACGCATTCATGTTTGTGTGCAATTGTGTATGTGTTTGTGTGCAATTGTGTTTGTGTGCGATTGTATTTGTGTGTTTGTGTGTGATTGCATTTGTGTGTTTGTGTGCGATTGTGTGAGCTTGCGTGCGATTGTGTTTGTGTGTTTGTGTGCGATTGTGTTTGTATTTGTGTGTTTGTGTGCGATTGTGTTTGTGTGTGCGGTTGTGTTTGTGTGTGATTGTGTTTGTGTGCAATTGTGTTTATGTGTTTGTGTATGATTATGGTTGTATGTGATTGTGTTTGTGTATGTGAGTGTGATTGCATTTGTGTTTATGTGCGATTGTGCTTGTGT
>NC_057710.1:137670854-137680720 GCF_004010195.1 Chiloscyllium plagiosum | reverse complement strand
TGTTTGTGGGCAATTGTGTTTGTGTGATTGTGTTTGTGTGTGATTGTGTTTGATTCTGTTTGTGTATTTGTGTGCGATTGCGTTTGTGTGTTTGTGTGTGATTGTGTTTGTGTGCTTGTGTGTGATTGTGTTTGTGTTCGATTGTGTTTGTGTGTTTGTATGCGATTGTGTTTGCTTTTTTGTGCGCGATTGCATTTGTGTGTTTGTGTGCGATTGCGTTTGTGTGCGATTGCGTTTGTGTGCAATTGTGTTTGTGTGTGATTGCATTTGTGTGTTTGTGTGCGATTGCGTGTGTATTTGTGTGAAATTGTGTTTGTGTGCAATATTGTTTGTGTGTTTGTGTGCAATTGTGTTTGCGTGCAATTGTGTTTGCGTGCAATTGCGTTTGTGTGTATGTGTTTGTGCAGCCAGGAAACAAAAGTTGCAATAATTACCTTTAAAGTATAAGGGAGGGGCAACGCAAAAAGAAAGAGAGGATCAAACAGGAATGTGTGGAAATAGCCAGAGATTCATGGTGGAGATATTAAAATTTAAATACCTGCAGATTGAGTGAAATCGTGAGCAACCCAAAGAAAAATGACATCAAACTAAATCCACTAATGAGAAGAGATCGTCGTCCAAGTCGTTCAATGGTCAAGCACTAGAAAGGAAAAGTAAAATAACTCTTCAACTTCAATTCTTTTCTTCAACTAATGGACAAGTTATCAAAATAAGTCTTTTACACAGGTTAGTATCTACACCTAAAGCAAAACTAGTTATATTTAGAGAGAAGCATTTCTTCTCTAAAAGGGAATTCATGGAATGCTTACAGGATGGCTTTTTGGAACAGCTTGTCATGGAGCCCACAAGGGAGCAGGCTATTCTGGACCTAGTGCTATGTAATGAACCAGACGTTATAAAAAATCTTAAAGTAAGGGAACACTTAGAAGCAGCGATCATAATATGGTAGAGTTCAGTCTGCAGTTTGAAAGAGAGAAGGCAAAATCAGATGTAATGGTGTTACAGTTAAATAAAAGTAATTATGAGGGCATGAGAGAGGAACTGACGAAAATAGACTGGAAGCAGAGCCTAGCAGGGAAGACAGTAGAGCAAAAATGGCAGGAGTTTGTGGGTAAAATTGAAGACACTGTACAGAGGTTCATCTCCAAAAAGAGAAAGATTATCCAGGGAAGGATTAGACAGCCATGGCTGACAAAGGCAGTCAGGAAATCTATCAAAGAAAAAGAGAGATCCTATAAAGTGGCCAAGAGCACTGGGAAATCAGAAGATTGGGAAGGCTACAAAAACAAACAGAGGATAACAAAGAGAGAAATAAGGAAGGAGAGGATCAAATATGAAGGAAGGCTAGCCAGTAATATTAGAAATGATAGTAAAAGTTTCTTTCAATACATAAGAAACAAACGACAGGCAAAAGTAGACATTGGGCCACTTCAAACTGATGCTGGAAGCCTAGTGATGGAAGATAAGGAAATAGCTAGAGAACTTAATAAGTACTTTGCAAATATTAAAGGGAGTCAGGGGGCTGAGTTGAGTATGGTTGCCATTACAAAAGAGAAAGTGCTAGAAAAGCTAAAAGGTCTTAAAATTGATAAATCTCCTGGCCCTAATGGACTACATCCTAGAGTTCTGAGGGAGGTAGCTGAGGAAATAGCGGAGGCGTTGGTTGAGATCTTTCAAAAGTCACTGGAGTCAGTAAAAGTCTCGGATGATTGGAAGATCGCTATTGTAACCCCCTTGTTCAAGAAAGGATCAAGACAAAAGATGGAAAATTATAGGCCAATTAGGCTGACCTCGGTTGTTGGTAAAATTCTAGAATCCATCATTAACGATGAGGTTTCTAAATTCTTGCAAGAGCAGGGTCGGATTAGAACAAGTCAACATGGATTTAGTAAGGGTAAGATACAGCCTCAGGCTGATGGTCTGGGGATATGGGTATGAACCCCACTATGGAAAACGTTAGCATTTCAATTTAATAAAATCTATAATTTTAAAAAAAGTGTCTAATGGCAACTACTATTGATTATTATAAAAAATTATCTGCTTCATGTAAATGAGGCAGACTTCCTTACATGTGACTCCAGACTCACTGAAATGTGGTTGACTTTGGAACATCGATGATACAAAGTTAGGTGGACAGGCAGGTCGTACTGAGGGAGTGGGGAGGCTGCAGAAGGATCTAGACAGTTTGGGAGAGTGGTCCAGGAAATGGCTGATGGAATTCAATGTGAGCAAGTGCGAGGTCTTACACTTTGGAAAAAAGAATACAAGCATGGACTACTTTCTAAACGGTGAGAAAATTCGTAAAGCCAAAGTACAGAGGGATCTGGGAGTGCTAGTTGAGGATTTTCTAAAGGTAAACACGCAGGTTGAGTCCGTGATTAAGAAAGCGAATGCAATGTTGTCAATTATCTCAAGAGGGTTGGAATATAAAAGCAGCGTTGTGCTACTGAGACTTTATAAAGTTCTGGTTAGGCCCCATTTGGAGTACTGTGTCCAGTTTTGCTCCCCACATCTCAGGAAGGACATACTGGCACTGGAGCGTGTCCTGCGGATAATCCCTGGAATGGTAGGTCTCACATATGAGGAACGGCTGAGGATCCTGGGATTGTATTTATTGGAGTTTAGAAGATTAAGGGGCGATCTAATAGAAACTTACAAGATAATACATGGCTTGGAGAGGGTGGACGTTAGGAAATTGTTTCCGTTAGGCAAGGAGACTAGGACCCATGGACACAGCCTTAGGAGTAGAGGGGGTAAATTCAAAACAGAAATGCGGAGACATTTCTTCAGCCAGAGAGTGGTGGGCCTGTGGAATTCATTGCCGCAGAGTGCAGTGGAGGCTGGGATGCTAAATGTCTTCAAGGCAGAAATTGATAAATTCTTGATTAGATTCGATTACATTACAGTGTGGAAACAGGGCCTTCGGCTCAACAAGTCCACACCGACCCGCCGAAGCACAACCCACCCAAAATCCTACATTTACCCTTTACTTAACTCTACAGGCAATTTAGCATGGCCAATTCACCTGACCTGCACATCTTTGGACTGTGGGAGGAAACCGGAGCACCCGGAGGAAACCCACGCAGACACAGGGAGAACATGCAGACTCCACACAGTCAGTCGCCTGAGGCGGGAATTGAACCCGGGTCTCTGGCGCTGTGAGGCAGCAGTGCTAACCACTGTGCCACCGTGATGTCACAAGGAATTAAGGGTTACGGGGAGAATGCGGGTAAGTGGAGTTGAAATGCCCATCAGCCATGATTGAATGGCGGAGTGGACTCGATGGCTGAATGGCCTTACTTCTGCTCCTATGTCTTATGGTCTTACTGTGGCCTGGTATCAAACATTATTGTCCGACATTAAATTTGAATGAAAAATATTTGAATATTATCAGAAAACAGAGATGTGTTGCTGAAGCTTTGCTCCTTGCAGTTCACCAGGACAAGTGTAATATGGCCAAATTTTTAAAAATCATAATAATTTATACTACTGAGAAAAAAAATAGCTGATGCACCAGCAAGTTGGTTCTGATTGGCTGAGGTATTGCCATGAAAATAGCAACCATAAATAATGAGGTCATCAAGTTCTGGATGATCCAAAAATGTTGCAAGGCTTGAATGTAATTCTTTTGCTAGCAGAATGTATGAATGCTTGCCATTTTGACCAAGCATGAGTAAGTCATTACTGGCTCAATTGACAATTTTTAAATGTTGTGCCGACCATACAATGCAGCCATGTCATCTGTGAATTACAAGTCTGTTGTGAGGCTTAATACATAGGCTGTTTGTGCCAACAACTGGTTTATCAAATCAAACATCATGTTTCTTTCATTGTTTGTAATAGGCAGATTACAGATTGTACTTCAGCAGCCCATCTCGCAACCTCCCATACTCCCACCCCCAGCCCCCAGCCCCCAGCCCCACACCTTTAAATGTCACTATTGGATGCAATTCTGCAGTCGGGCACCATTTCTGAAGAATTCTGTCTATGCTTATATTTACTACAGCAACTAATTTAAGAGAATCAGCAGAATTCAGAAAATGGCTCATTTATGCTTGCTTTTCTATATTCATACACAAGGACCTGATTTCTCTTTTTAGTAATATTCAAGTTATGCACCATCAAGCAACCATATACCAAAGAAAAACGTTGCTATAACTATAGAATAAGAACTTGCTTCTTATGATCCTAGCTGCCAAATGCCTAACACACTCCGATAGCATACTTCTATGCTGTTTTAGTTTGGGCTTTGTAGCATTTAAAATAAACAGGTTAACATTAGGTACCATGAGTGTAAAGGTAAGTGCTAATAAACCCAATAAAGGCCAGAGGTAAAACCACTTTATATAGAGTGTTGGAAATGTGGAACTTGCTGCTATATGGAGAGGTTAAGAATGGTGTAAGTTTCTTTAAAGGGTCACTGGATTATGAAATGAGGGAAAAGGATCATAGAACTGGGTGGAACAGTGGTTAGCACTGCTGCCTCAGGCAACTGTCTGTGTGCACATTCTCCCTGTGTCTGCGTGGGTTTCTGCCGGGTACTCCAGCTTCCTCTCACAGTCCAAAGCTGTGAAGGTCAGGTGAATTGGCTATAGCATTAGGTGCATTAGTCAGGGGTAAATGTAGGGGAATGGGTCTGGGTGGGTTGCACTTCAGAGGGTCAGTGTGGACTTGTTGGGCCGAAGGGCCTGTTTCCACACTGTAGGGAATCTAATCTGTTGACTGAGATGAAGTAATGTGGGAGAAAGCTTGTGTAGAGATGGAAGCAACATAGGGCAGTCACCTTCTTCTGTGCTGTTATAGTTCTATTTCCTTTTATACAACACCTCAACTAATAATGAGGATAGATAACATTTCCCCAAGTGATTTATTGCCTTACAGCTTGTATAAAAGAAAAACTTATAAAAAAAACACGCTCAGTAAAAAGTCCTGTCATGTTTCAACATTCCGCAGATTTACAATTCTCCACGTAGACCATAACGGCACTTTTCCCAGTTATTTAGAAATAAAAAGCAAAGTCAAATGCTGAGAAAATGAGTTCCAACAATAATTGCAACCCATCTTGTTTTTTTCTGACAATCACTAGCTCTTATGCCTGTTTACATTATTAACCCAAAGGTATAATTGTAGAACAAGCAGAGTTGGTGATTCACCCTTTTTTACTTGGTATTCCTCTGAAAAGAAGGCACACAAAGAGTGAAGAGGCACTGTGACGCTGTTGTAATGATAGACCCTGCTGGCTGATCTCACAGGTGCCGATGGTGGAGCTCTGTCCCTCATCTGTACACTCTCCGCATGCCACATCTTGTCAGAGTGTGCAATTGTAAAATTATCCTCACGATGTTTTGGAGCAGAATGTTAACCATTGCAGATGAAAGTTTAAAAAAATTAATAAAAGGAAAGTACGATATCATTTTTACAGGTAGGATAGCAAACCATGCCTCTTTTTGTCACAACATATTCTGAAATGTAAAGTCCAGCATCACAGACAATCATTTGACAGCTCTTGTGAAATGGTAGGTAAGTAAAGTATGCTTTCAGTTAGGGTGGGGATGCAAGGAAATTAGGGGTGCCAGGAGGAGAGGATGCCAAACGGGCAGGATACCAGATGAGTAGGATACCAGGCTTCAAGGTGACAAAGAGGCCAGGTAAGTGAGAGCGTGTGTAAGCTAAGTTGGGTTGGGAGATGTCAGGTGCTGGGGCCTGATGTGTTGTTGTCTCACGGGGTGGCAGTTAGACAGTGTTAGGTCATGGGAGAGATCACGTCCAGCACAGACGGAGGGATCAGGTCCAGAGTGGGGCAAGGTGTGCTTGGATATTGGAAATAGTGTTGGGTCCTGGGGCGTTGTTGGGTCTGGAATGGGGCAAGTCAGGACTGGGATGAGGCAGGAAGGGTCCAGTCCTGTGGTGGTGGGAGTTGGGGGGGAGCAGGATGTTAATCTGGTCCAACTGTGGAGATGTTGTCAGCTCACAGGTATAGAGCGGTGGTATCAGATCCTGGAAGCTGTAGATAATGCATCAAGGGAGAAGAGGCAGTTGAGTGCAGTGGTGAGGTTCTCAGGAGGAGAGAGGTTATCAGGTCATGGTCAAGGGGTGTAAAGGTCAGTGGGAGTTGTAGTTGAGGGTGTCAGAGTTCATTTGGAGGTCAATTTAATAGCTACTCAGGAGTTAAGACTGTAGTTTTAAGCCTAACACAGCTGCTCTGATTGCTCACGCACTCCAGTAGGTGTGCCAATACCATTCTCAGCATGAAATCACAGTTGCCTAAAAACCTTGGAAATCCACACAGAAGATAAGCATAAAGGGAGATTACAGGTTCCAGGAGGACAGGAATTGCATAGCTCAATCTTCAATTTCCCAGGGAATTCCTTCAGAGACTCTTACAATAGGAATTCTGAATGGTCCCCATGCACAACTCCCAAGTAGGCCTTAGAAATAATCTTATCCCCTCTCATCCTGCTGAACTCTAGTGAATGCAGGCCTGGTTTAAACATAAAATTCTAACATGGCTGGGGAGGGGTCACAGATCCAAGATATGGAGTAGGCCATTTAAGACTGTGATGAAGAAACATTTCTTCCCTCACACAGTGGTCAGCCTATGGAATTCGCGAACACAGAAGACTGTGGAGGCCAGATTACTGAGTATATTAAAGAAAGAGATAGGTTATTTTTCAGGTATTAAAAGACATGTAATATGACATGGAAATGGCATTGAGATAGAGGATCAGGCACGGTCACTTCGAATGGCAGAGCAGGCCTGTTTTGTTCGATCACCTCCAGATACGGCTGCTCTCTTATTGGAGAAATGGCTTTTTAATAATTTAACCTGAGGGTCACTACACCTCAGGTAAGGAGCAAAATTGAGAAAGTAGGACTTTCATGGTAACCTCAACCAATACGGGAATTGAACATGTCTTGTTGGAATCATGCTGCATCGCAAATCAGTCATCAAGCCAACTGAGCTAAACAACCCTCAACCCAGTCTGTTGTTGATGTTACTATGTCTCTGAAAATACCTCCATCCATTACAGTTACCCTATCCACACAGTAATTCATCCAGTCGCATGGAAGAATTTTTAAATGATTTATTGAAGCTTTACTTCCAGCTTTAATTGGTATTTATCAAAATGTTAGCATTCAATATTAAATAACTGCATGTCTAAACCTGGCATCAAGACCAACAGCTTTTAGCATAGCAAAATGGCAATTGAATATAAAAGTTCATTGAGTCTTAATGTTTTCATGCCAAAATCATAAAGCAACTTGTACCAAGAGGCTTCCTTAGAAAGTGAAGACAGGATTCTTGCATTGCTAATATTTTAATATTGACAGAAAGTCACAAAAAGGAGTTGCTGCTAATATTTAAATAATATTAATTAAAATTTATAATTTAAGATTATAGAATGCTGTGACACAAACATCAAATTCCACACACTCCTTTCAATTTTTAATCAACTTTTAATCCTTATTTTGATCATCTTAATTTTATGGTTTTGTTTTCCCACTCTCTAATCTTCTGTGGTCTTGTTCTTATACAAAGTTAAACTGAGACGGAACTGACTCTGATTTTATGAAAAAAAAGGTGCTCTACAAGAGTATAAAGATAAGACTGTGAAAGTTTAATCATAATCACCGAACTTCAACATTTCTGCACTTCAATTAACTCTGTTTCCTCAGATAATTAATATTTCCGTACCTTATTATTGATTCTACAGCTTACCAGCTATTGAAATCCAACTAACTTATTTATAACTTCCTGACTTATTCCAGTCGTTTCAACCCTCCCCTAAGATATACTGAACCTGTGACTGCTTCTTCAACCTCTGGGAAGATTAGGTTAGATTCGCTACCGTGTGGAAACAGGCCCTTCGGCCCAACAAGTCCACACCGACCCTTCGAAGAGTAACCCACCCAGACCCATTTCCCTCTGACTGATGCAACTAACACGACAGATAATTTAGCATGGCCAATTCACCTGGACTGCACATCTTTGGAGTGTGGGAGGAAACTGGAGCACCCAGAGGAAACCCATGCAGACACGGGGAGAACAGACAGTTGCCCGAGACTGGAATTGAACCTGGGACCCTGGTGCTGTAAAGCAGCAATGCTAACCACTGAGTCACTGTGCCACCCTTGCTGATAAAGCATTTGGTCACATTCATTTAAAAGCCTTAAGTTCTAGTGTCTTTTATAGCTCTATAATTCCATGACCCACTTTCTCTCTGAAAACTGAGGCAAGGTAATAAATTGATGTTGTTGGACAAGCGATCGATACTATTTTTCAACATTGTTGCATGAGTTCCCTGAGCTAACTATAAGGTAAATTTGCTTTCACCAAACTCTTTATTGGAATGGGTCTACCGGGCTTGTTACAAGTTACTGATGTGATCAACATTGTTACAGAAGCTATGAGGAAGACCCAGATGGTGGGCCTCATTCCTTTCTACTCATAAGCTGTTCTCCATACCAAGCTCAAAAGACATTTTCATAGTGGTCGTGTTTAAGGCCCTTCTCTTTGACCCTTTCAGACCCTTCCGAGAGTATTATCTACATTTTTTTCACTGACCAATAGATGTATACTGCTTACGTCCTGCAGCTCCCTAATGTAACTCTTTCCATTAAATATGTGTGGAAAACATATCTGTAGAAAACATTGCCTGGTCTTTTCAAATTCTGGTAATTTTCTCATAACTTTACAATTTAACTTTTTGTCACTGTCCTATGGGTTCTTATCAATTTTTTGTGAATTTTATTTTTATTACTTGCCTTTAAATACTGCATTTTTAGCTTCAAATGTAAACTAAATTCTATTTGTGCCCTCAACCTGAGTTTTAAATCTGTTCCCTTTTGAGATAGGTTTGGTTTGTAATTGTTCCAATGATGGTTTATTATAGGAGGAACAAAACATTGTGAAAATATCTTGATGAATATTATGGGGTTCACAGTGCACCAAAGGTGAGTCCAGAAACTGCTGAGGTAAGAAATGAGAAGAGATCCAGGAACTGGGATCACTACAGTAGGAGTACTGTAGATGGGTCAGTTTTTGTCCAGTGTGTGCAGGAGGGCTTCCTGACACAGTATGTAGACAGGCCTAAAAGGGGCGAAGCCACTTTAGATTTAGTACTGGGTAACGAGCCTGGCCATGTGTTAGACTTGGAAGTAGGTGAGCACTTTAGAGACAGCAATCACAATTTGGTCAGGTTTACTTCAGTGATGGTAAAGGGATAGGTGTACTCCACCGAGCAAGAGATACAGCTGGGGGGGAAGGGAAATTACAATGCAATTAGGAAAGATTTAGGAAGCGTAGAATGGGGAAGGAAATTGCAGGGGATGAGCACATTAAAAATGTGGAGCTTATTCAAGGAAAAGCTCCTGTGTGTCCTAGATAAGTATGTATCTCTCAGGCAGGGAGGAAGATATAGAACGCATGAGCCGTGGTTTACTAAGGAAATGGAATCCCTAGTCAAGAAGAAGAAGAAGGCGGCTTATGTTCGGACAAAATGTGAAAACTCAGTTAGGGCGCTTGAGGGTTACAAGGAAGTCAGGAAAGACCTAAAAAGAGAGCTCAGAAGAGCCAGGAGGGGACATGAGAAGTTGTTGGTGGATGGGATCAGGGTTAACCCTAAGGCTTTCCATAGATATGTCAGGAATAAAAGAATGACGAGAGTTAAATTAGGGCCAATCAAGAATAATAGTGGGAAGTTGTGTGTGGAGTCAGAGGAGATAAGGGAAGCACTAAATAAATATTTTTCGACGAGTGTTCACTATAGAAAATTAAAATGTTGGCGAGGAAGATACAGAGATACTTGCATCGAGACTAGAAGAGATTGAGGTTCACAAGGAAGAGGTATTAGAAATACTGCAGA
>NC_057710.1:137614945-137670029 GCF_004010195.1 Chiloscyllium plagiosum | reverse complement strand
ACATGTTCATCTTGGTGTCCAGTTACTAGCGGCATACCGCAAGGGTCGGTGTTGGGTCCACTGCTGTTCATCATTTTTATAAATGACCTGGATGAGGGCTTAGAAGGGTGGGTTAGTAAATTTGCGGATGACACTAAGGTCGGTGGAGTTGTGAATAGTGACGAAGGATGTACTAGGTTGCAGAGAGACATAGATAGGATGCAGAGCTGGACTGAGAGGTAGCAAATGGAGTTTAATGTGGACAAGTGTGAGATGATACACTTTGGCCGGAGTAATCGGAATGCAAAATATTGGGCTAATGGTAGGATTCTTGGGAGTGCAGATGAGCAGAGAGATCTCGGTGTCCATGTACACAGATCCCTGAAAGTTGCCACCCAGATTGACAGGGTTGTTAAGAAGGCATACAGTGTTTTGGCCTTTATTAATAGAGGGATTGAGTTCTGGAACCATGAGGTTATGCTGCAGCTGTACAAAGCTCTGGTACAGCCACACTTGGAGTATTGTGTACAGTTCCGGTCACCGCATTATAAGAAGGATGTGGAAGCTTTGGAAAGGGTGCAGAGAAGATTTACTAGGATGTTGCCTGGTATGGAAGGAATGTCTGAGGGCCTTGAGGCTATTCTTAACAGAGACATACAAGATAATCAGAGGGTTAGATAGGGTGGACAGGGAGAGCCTTTTTCCAAGTATGGTGACGGCAAAAACAAGCTTTAAAGTGAGGGGGGATAGGTATAAGACAGATGTCAGAGGTAGTTTCTTTACTCAGAGAGTAGTAAAGGTATGAATGCTTTGCCTGCATCGGTAGTAGATTTGCCAAGTTTAAGTGCATTTAAGTCGGCATTGGACAGGCATATGGACATACACGGAATAGTGTAGGTGGGATGGGTTTCAGATTAGTATGACAGGGTGGCACAACATCAAGGGCCAAAGGGCCTGTACTAAGCTGTAATGTTCTATAACCTGCTGTCCTGATCAAAGAAGTGGCAAAACAGCTTTCTGGGGGAATAAATGGGCGGCAAAGTTTTCGTTCACCCACTGGAGATGTGGAAATGAAAAAGGAGTTGGCGTCAGAGGGATGGTGATGTTAGCCAAAATAAAAATGCCTGTTGCTCCCAAATACTGAACACTGATTGGAGAGGAAAGTAACAAAATATTGTTGTCTAATGTGAGGACCGGGCCAGTATGACCCATAGTATTTATTGAATAATAGAATCTCCTACATTGTGGAAAGAGGCTGTTCAGCCCATCAAGTCTGCACCAACTCTCTGAAGAGCATTCCACCCAAACCCTGCCCCTCCATCCTATCTCTGTAACCCTACATATTCTATGGTTAACCCACCTAGCCTACACATCCCTGGATACTATGGTCAATTTTTAGATTAGATTAGATTACCTACAGTGAAGAAACAGGCCATTTAGCCAAACAAGTCCACACTGACCTTCTGAAGAGTAACCCACCCAGACCCATTCCCTTATCCTATATTTGCCCCTGACTAATGCACCTAACACTATGGGCAATTTAGCATGGTCAATCTCCTAACTTGCACATCTTTGGTTTGTGGGAAGAAAATGGAGCACCCGAAGGAAACCCAGGCAGATACATGGAGAATGTGCAAACTCCACACAGACAGTCACCCGTTGCTGGAATTGAACCAAAGTCCCTGATGATGGGAGGCTGCAGTGCCACCCACTGAGCCAACATGCTGTCCAGCATTATGCAGAATGCTCACGGTGGATCATCCTAGAGGAGGAACTTATTGATTTGTCAAATCAGATCTCTCTTAAGGAGGGCTAATTGTATTGATAGATGAATGTTCTTCCTTATCCTGTTGGCTTCTCTTCCATGCAGCTTTCCAGCAAAGTATTTTTCACTCCTCCTTACCCTCTGTGTCCACGGTTCAAGGTGCGTTGATACTGATCCACATACCAGCCTGAATTATTGATACTCCCTGCATAATCCCAAAACATGAAGTGTCATCAGGCACTGAACCCACTGGAATATTATTATTCCAATTTCAAAAGACTTATGGTAGCAAAGCAAGATCGTTTTTTGCATGTAACAGGAGAAAAATAATTTAAAATCATATGATAAAGCTCTTGCATGGTTGAAAACAATTTTTGATATTTTAATATTCAACTAGAACAGAATCCAATTGTTCAGCACTTGTGAAAGTATTTACTTTCATGTATAATCTAGCAAAATATGCAACATATGTGTAAAGAACAAGAGTAGGCCACTCAGCCCTTTAAGCCTACTCTGCAATTCAATAAGATCACGGCTGACGTGACTTTAACCTCAACTATATATTCCTGCATATCACCGATAATCTTTCAATACTTTGGTAATCAAGAATCTATCTCCACCTTAAAAATATTTTAAGGTTCTGCATTCACTACATTTTGAGAAAGGGAGTTCCAAAGTCTCTCACCCTTCTGAGAGAAACAACATTTCCTTATCTCTATCTTAAGTAGGTGACCCTGTATTTGTAAAGTATGACTTCTCGTTCTAGATTTTCCCACAAGAGGAAACATCTGCAATAATATTTGATGTGACACCTTCTAGGATGTTTCTAATTGCCTTGTGGAAATCTAAGTACACTCACTGGTTCCCCTTTATCCACAGCACAAGCTACTACTTCAAGGAATGGCAATAAATATGTTGAGCATGATTTCCCTTTGATAAAACCATGTTGGCTCTGCTTGATTACCTTGAACTTATCCAAGTGCCTTGTTACAAATTCTTCCATAATAGCTTATAAAATTTTGTCAATGACCCATGTTAAGCTAATTGGTCAGTGGTTTCCTATATGTTGCCTCCCTCTCTTTTTGAATAAATGAGTTATGATAGCTGTTTTCCAAGCTAAGGACTGCCTCCAAACCTAATGTGTTTTGGAAAATTAAAACCAATACATCAACTATCTCACTAGCTATTTCTTTTAAGACCCTAGAATGAAATCCATTAGAGCCTGGAGACTTGCAAACTCACAGTTCCAAATATTTATTCAGTATTACATCCCTGGGAATTGTAATTTTCTTGAATTTCTCAATCCCTGTCAATTCCTGATTTATACCTATTTCCCAAATTTTGTTTTTATATTGTCTAGTGAAGACCAAGGCAAAATATCTGTTCAATTCATCTGCCATCATTTTGTTCTCCATTGTTAACTCCCAGGCTCATTCCCTACAGGACCAACACTTACTTTGTAAACTTTTTATTTTCTTCAATATCTAAGGAAACATTTATCTTCTCTTCTGGCTAATTTTCTCTCGTACTTTAACTTTTCCTTCCTTCTTAATATTTAAATAATTCCTTGCATTTTTAAAAATATTCTGTCCAATGTTCTGACCTGCCATCTATCTATAAAAAATCATGTCTTTCTTTGTGTTTGATATTATTTTTTATGCCTTTAGTTAACCATGGATGGTGGTTCTTCACAATAGTTGCTATTTGTTGGAAAGTATCTATTCCATCCTTTCTGGAATATCCCCTTAAATGTTTGCAACTGCATCTCTATGGATCTATCCCTCAACCTAAATTACTAACTTACTACCGGGCTTAGGGTAGGGGGTGGATATGGATGGGATGCTGTTCAGATGGTCAGTGTGGACTCGATGGGCCAAAATGGCCTGCTTCCACATTGTAGGGATTCTATGATTTTATGATTCTTGCTCACTTTTGCTATTTCTGATTTCCTGCCTTACAACTTCCCTGGTTTAAATTGGACCCACACTTCTCTCCCTTAAACTACCTGTAAAATTCAATTATATTATGATTGTTGCTACCCACAGGCACCTTTATTATCAGGACCAGCATTAATACTCTCTCTTTGGTCAAAAGCTAGTCTCATATAAACTTCTCTCTGATTAGTGCCTTAACATACAAGGCTAAGAAATTGCCACAAAAATATTTAACTAATTCCTTAACTAACCAACTTTTTTCCCATCTGATCTTTCCAGTCTATATGTAGAGTAAAATTCCCCATGATAATCGCTGTACCCTTGGTTCTTCCTTGATACCCTGACCTACATCTGTGATTATTTCAGTCCCTCAATCTCCATATGATGGTGATAGGCTAGAGGGAAACCATAGTTCTATCAAACCATTACTTGGATGATTAATTATCTCAACTGTGTTTTGAGTGTCCATATATTTTAAACATAACTGGTGTAAGATCTGTTAGTGTAGCTCCTGATATTTTGTAGCTGTGGATGTCATTTAGCCTCCATAATGGAGTCCAATGCACATGTACACACTCTACTGCTGGTCCAGAAGGCAGTTTTGTGAAGGTGTTAGTGAATGAGTGAGCAGGGACTGTGCTGAATGTATGCTGAGCATTTTAGAAGTCATTCTTCAATTTAATACCATGCATTGAGAAGCATATCTGACAGAAAATTGGTCAAACTAAACTAAGCAGCAGCCAGAACAGAGAACAGTGGAAACCAAAAACAAAGAGGTCACAAAGGTTCAGGCAAAACTAGTCATAACCAGCCCGAGGGTTGTGTATTGGAGAAGTATCAATCAGACTTTCTGGCACCTTGACTTCTAGCCATTGCATGAGGATGTGCATTTTACACCTCTCCAGCATAGCAGAAGTGAAAGGTCTTGCTGCAATCTCATTCTGTGCTTTGAACCCAGTTCATGATCCCTTTAAAAGCCACCCAGTCAATAAAGACTCACAGCAAGACTTATGGCAGAAGACCATGTGGCAATTCAAGAAAATCCAGGGGAAGATCCGTTCTGACATGACAATTCAAGAAAATCCAGGGGAAATCCAGGGGAAGATCCGTCCTGACATGGAAGAGAGCCAGCCCCATGTTGGAGTGGAGGGAAATTCCAATGGCCCAGCTCAAACACATGGATTGTTGTGGATACTAGCCTTTCTAAGATGGATAGAATTGATAGAGCATAAATATAGTGGGAATTTGGGAAACGCTCATGTGGTATTTTTAATAAGGAATATATTTTGTTAATAAAATCAGGTTGAATTGCAAACTAAATTCTGTATCACTTTGCCCACCTCACTAACAAGAACACTTGTGTAAAGTGTTTTTAATACGTAAACTGATCAAAGTGTCCAAAGCACAAACAACAGGAATCACATCTCAATCAGAGTAGGTAAGGATTGCAGATTTCCTTAGGTGAACTTTTTTAATGTGTGTTTTTGTGACAATTGACAAAGATCACATGGTGGAGAAAGTGAGGACTGCAGATGCTGGAGATCAGAGCTGAAAAATGTGTTGCTGGAAAAGCACAGCAGGTTAGGCAACATCCAAGGAGCAGGAGAATCGACGTTTCGGGCGTAAGCTGAAGAAGGGCTTATGCCCGAAACGTCGAATCTCCTGCAAAGATTACATGGTTGCTATTATACCAGCAATTATTTCCAGATTGTTTTTATTGACTTCAAATTTCACCATTCATCCTGGGGTGGGATTTGAACCTATAATCACCAGAGAATTTGCCTGGGGCTCTGGATTACTAATTCAGAGACATGTCATTATGCTTTCACTTCCCCACTACTTGTCCTACTCTCCAGGAGCCCTGCAACATGCAACAAAGTGTGTGTCATAGCTTTTTCTAATTCACTTATGGATGTGGGTGTGACTGGTTAGGTCAGCATTTATTGTCCATCCCTAGATAGCCCTGAACTGCTGCAGTCCACATACTGTAGGCAGACTCACTGCGCCGCGGGGGGGGGGGGGGGGGGGGTTCCAGGATTTTGACTTGGCAACAGTGATGGAATAGTGTTATATTTCCAAGTTAGGATGGTGAATAGCTTGGATCTTGTAAGTGGTAGTGTTTCCATGTATCTGCTGCCTTCAATGAGTTCTTCAATAATGTGGAGAAAGTGAGGTCTTAGAGTTACAGCTATGCTGCATAATCTATGGCTGATGCTGGAGATCAGAGCTGAAAATGTGTTGCTGGAAAAGCGCAGCAGGTCAGGCAGCATCCAGGGAACAGGAGAATCGACGTTTCGGGCATAAGCCCTTCTTCAGGAATGAGGAAAGTTTCCCTGGATGCTGCCTGACCTGCTGCGCTTTTCCAGCAACACATTTTCAGCTCTTCAATAATGTGGACTACATATGAGATCTGATGGATGTTCACACTGAAATGTTTAGTGCATTGACGGGTCTGGTGGAAAGCCTGACAATATCAAGAGTCATGTAAGTGTTCAGTCTCATCTCAGCATAGGAGCTTGAACATAACATGGATCATTTTTATCCAACATATAAGTCATGAGCAAGAGTAACTTAGAGTTACAGCCATACTGGCTGATGCTACAAGCTCAAAAGAAAGTCATATCATTATGTAAACATTGATGGCAGGTCAGAAGATTGGACAAAAAAAATCAAAAAATTACTAAAAAAGTTCAAATGGAAGATGAATCTGGAGAATTAATAATGGAAGACAAAAAGATGGCAGACAAATTAAATAGATATTTTGCACTGGTCTTCACTGGAGTAGATACAGCTAGCTTCCCAGAAATAGTGATAGATCAGGAATTGATAGGGAAGGTGACACTCAAGAAAATTACAATTACCAGGAAAGCATTACTGAGTAAATTGTTGGAGCTGCAAGCTGACAACTCCCCAGATCTTTAAAAGAAATAACTAGTCTTAAGCGAGAGATTGATTCATTGGTTTTAATTTTCCAAAACTCATTAGAACCAGGCAAGATTTTTTTGATTGCAAAATAGTTAATGTAACTTCTTCATTCAAAAGATTGGGAGGCAGAAATTAGGAACTGATAGACCAGTTAACTTAATATCTGTCACGGGAAAATGCTGGAAGCTTTTATTAAAGACACTATAATAGGATATTTCAAGGTAATCCAATAGTGCTAACATGATTTTGTCAAAGGGAAATCATGTTTAACTAATTTCTTAGAGTTCTTGAAGAAATAACTTGTATGTAAGTTAGCTCGCTGAGCTGGAAGGTTTGTTTTCAGATGTTTCATCACCATGACTAGGTAACATCATCAATAAAGAGAGGTGGGACATACCACCAGCGCTTCACCAGAAATTCTTACTGATGACGTTACCTAGTCATGGTGACGCAACATCTGAAAACAAACCTTCCAGCTCAGCAAGCCAACTTACATACTTATCATCAACTTGAGCTACAAATCTTTTTTAAAAATCACTAAGTAACTAGTGCGGTGGATCAAGGGGAACCAGTGGATATATCGTACTTAAATTTCCAGAAGGCATTTGATAAGGTATCACATCAAAGACTATTGCTCATAAATAAAAGCTTATGGTGTACAGGATAATAGATTGGTTTCAACAGAAGATTGGCTGTCCAATAGGACGCATAGAGCAGAAACAAATGGATCTTTTTAACACAGGTAGCATGTTACGGGTGGTGTAAAACAGAAATCAGTGCTAGGGACTCACCTCTTTACAATTTATATAAATGATTTGGATGAAGGTATCAAAGGTATGGGAGCTAAATTTACTGATGGCACAGACAAAAATAAGGAAGTGAAGAGGACATAAGGAGCTTACAAAAGGATGTAGATAGGTTAAGTGAGAGACAAAGATCTGGGAAATGGAATATAAAGTGGGAACATGTGGAATTGTCCATTTTGGCAGAAAGATTTTAAAAAGAAGCATATTATCTAAATGGTGAGAGGCTGCAGAGTGATATAGGTGTCTTTGTGTATGAATCACAGAAGGTTAGTATGCAGGTACAGCAAGTGATCAGAAAAGCTAATAGAGTACTAGATTTTATTGTGAAGGAAATTGAATGGAAGAGTAGGGGCATTATGCTTCAGTTATACAGGGCAGTGGTGAGTTAGCATCTGGCATACTGTATACAGTATTGGTCACTAGACTTATGGAAAGATGTTAATGCATTAATAGTAGTTCTGAGAAGGCTTATTAGACTAATACTTCAAATTAGTGTATTGCCCTATGAGGAAGGGCTAGACAGGCTAGGCCTGTATCTTCTGGAACTTAGAAGAGCTAAAGGTGACATAATTGAAACAAAAGATCCTAAGGGAATTTGAGCAGATGGATGTTGAAAGGGTGTTTTCTCTAATGTGAGAATCTAAAACTACGGGTCATAGTTTAAAAATCAGGGACCACCAATTTAGGATACAGGTGAGGAAATAAAATTCTTTCAGAGGGTTGTGAGTCTTTGAAATTCCTCTCCTCAAAAGGCAGTACATGCAGAATCTTAAAATATTTTTGCGGCAGAGGTAAATACATTCTTGATTTCTGGTAGATTAGATTAGATTACATTACAGTGTGGAAACAGTAGTAGGATGAAAGATTTTAGGGGACATACAGGAACATAGAGTTGAAGTTAAAATCAAATCAGCTGTGATCTTATTAAATGACAGTGCAGGTTTGAAGGGCTGAATGGCCTACTCTTGAAAATGATTCATATGATTACAGTAGATGTTCGAATGGCTGCTGCAGCCAAAATACATCTCTCTTAAATCTGAAGAGATACAAACTGGTTTTAGGTAGTGACAGCTCATTATTTTGCACCTTCTGCACAGACTTGCAGCCACTCAGTACTGCCGGCATGGTAATTTAAATGTGACTGCACAAGGTTCATGAACCGCTAATATTGGAAGCAAAGGGCTTATCATTATTCCTGCACCCATTATTAGGTTTTATAGAATTTCACAGCTATTTTTAGATCAGATCCAAACCCAAAATTTTCCTTTGCATTTTTTGATCTGAAGATGTATGTGAAAAGGGATTTGTTCCTTATTTATTATTCTCTGAATTGTGGGCAGATTTGTGCTTTGGGTCTGCTCCAGTTAAGCCTCACGATAAACTGCCCAAATTCATTTCACTTGTGATCTTTACAGCTGTCAGGAAGAGGGAGATTTTCATCAGTCAGTCTCACTGGGTTCTTACCTAATTTTCACAGCTGGAAAGCCAGTTTAATAAATTCACTGTGCCAACTAGTTCTTGTAGAGATTCAATTTAATCATTGTAGCAATTTGCTGCTGTACATTAGCATTTTTTCAGAGTTATTAATGACATTTACTGAATGAAACTAAACAGAGAATTTGGACCAGTTAGCCTTGAAGTGAATGGTGAAGTGTATTGCATGTTGACATTTTTCCTCAGGGCACTATGTATTCAGTGACTCTGTGGGAATAGACAGCTGTGTTCTCTTTTAGCTGTTACAAAAAAAATCCCTCATGCATTGCATTTGAGAAGATGTCTTTCAAAGAAGAGAAAAAAAATGAACAAAATGTATCCTAAATGAAAAGCAGAAACAATAGAAACACTCAGCAGGTGCGTAAGTGCCTGTGGAGTGAACAGATGAGCTAACATTTCCAATGTTTGATCTTTAATCAGAACTTAGTCCTTTATTGTTTCCCAGCTTTTCTTCTACTGTTTACTTAAGGTAAGTAGTCCTATGTATAAACCTCCTTAATCATTGAATCTTTACAGTGCAGAAAGAGGCCATTTGGCTCACCAGGTTATCAATCCTCCGAAGAACATCCTGCGCAGACCCTGCTCCCCATCTAACCCTGTAATCCTGCATTTCCCATAGCCAATCTACCTAACCTATACAGCTTTGAACTGTGGGAAGAAATCAAAGTACCCAGAGCAAACCCAGGCAGACACGGGACAATGTGCAAACTCCACACTGTCACCCAAGGTGGAATCAAACCTGGATCCCTGGTACTGTGAGGCAGCTGTGCTGACCAATGAGCCACCATGCTGCTCTGAAAACTCAACTGCATGCTGTGTGTTGTGTGCAGACTGCCCTATCAATCAAATGCTACCATGAACACATTATTTAAAATCCACAACATGATAACTATTCCAGCACAGAAGCAGAGCTTAGACTGGAAAAATTACGTGAGATTGAATAAAACATCTAGCAGTTGCCTGTCACTTATTAAAATATTAATAGTGGTCCAATTTGCCTATCCCCAATGAATTTCATTAAAGCGTCTGCACTGTTGTTAGATCTTGCAAAGTCACCACCCAAGCAGCTAGTGGCATACCTCACTGAGCACAACTGCTTTAATTGTGGATCCCAATGTAACCTATGGGTTGGATTTCTTTGCCCCAAATACGACAAAGCAGCTTTAAAACTCTTAGACATTACTGAATCGGAGATTCTCACCCCTATTCCCAGTATTGATAATTTATAGTGATTTGCAATGAGGGCGAGCTGGCAAGCTTGTATGATAATACCCTGACACTGCATCACCTAAGTGAGTACATTCACAATTTTCATGAAATAGTCCCAGTTTTGATTTATACCAGCTCAGGGGTGTTGTGAACCAAGGGGGCAGTGGTACATGACTTGGAGATGGGAACCATATAAGCAATAAGGACAATAGATGTTGCCAGTTTCAGGTATGATAATTAAATGTTCTGACATAACTTATATATGTTTAGAATCTAGTGAACTTATAGATATTTGTTTTACAGTGAGAGGTGACAGGGATCTGACTCCATTGAATCATATGGTCATCAGGTTCTCATTTCTGACATCTGGTAAGTTATAAAGGGAATGTATGACATTGTGACAGAGCAAAAATCTTCCTGATGCATTTGAGTACATTACCCACTGGCTTTAAAATTATTAGCGTGTTGATAATTATTGAAGATTGCAGTGCATTTTTCTTGTTCGACTCATGAGTAAATTTGTTGACTCAAATATTGTTACATGTGATGGCATCATCGAACAAATAAGTTAGTAGTCCCCAAAAGATAGCTCCTAAAAATCGAAACATAGCCACCAAAGTTAAAGTCATAGAGCTGTACAGCATGGAAACACATCCTTTGAACAAACTTGTCCATGCTGACCAAATATCCTAAATAAGTCTAGTCCCACCTTGCAGCATTTGGCCCATATCCCTTTAAACACTTCCTTTCATATACCCATCCAGATGTTTTTTTTTAATGTTGTAATTGTACCAGCCTTATCACTTCCTCTGGCAGCTCATTCCACATACGCACCGCCATCTGCATGAAAAAGTTGCTCCTTAGGTCCCTTTTAAATCTTTCCCATCTCACCTTAAAGCTATGCCCTCCAGTTTTGGATCCCCCCATACCTTGCCTATTTATCCTATCCATGCCCCTCATAATTTAATAAACCTCTATAAGGTCACTCCTCAGCCTCTGACCTTCCAGGAAAAACAGCCCCAGTCTATACAGCCTCTTCGTCTTCCAACCCTGACAATATCCTTGTAAATCATTTTTGAACCCTTCCTAGTTTCACAACATCCTTCCTATAACAGGGAGACCAGAACTGAATGCATTATTCTAACAGTGGCCTAACCAATGTCCTGTACAGCCACAATATGACCTCTCAACTCCTATATCCAATACTCTGACCAATAAAGGAAAGCATACTAAACACCTTCTTCACTATCCTATCTACCAGCGACTCCACTTTCAAGCAAGTATAAACCTGCACTCCAATGTCGCTTTGTTCAACAACAGACCCCAGGTGCATACCTTTAAGTGTATTAGTCCTGCACTGATTTGTCTTTCCAAAATGCAGTACCTCACATTTATCTAAATTAAATTCCATCTGCCACTCCTTGGCCCATCTGATCAAGATCCCGTTGTACTCTGAGATAGCCTTCTTTGCTGTCCACTAAACCTTCAGTTTTCATGTCATCTGCAAACTTACTGACCAGATCTCCTGAGTTCACATCAAAATCATTAATATAAACGATGAAAAGCAGTGGACTCAAGATCGATCCTTATGGCACACAAGGTCTCCAGCCTGAAAAGCAACCTTCCAGCATCGCCCTCTGTCTTATACCTTTGAACCAGTTCTGTATCCAAATTAAAAAAAGAGTAGTCCTTGAGAAAATTTCAAGAGGTACCTTTGAAAAACAAAAGAATATTTGAGGGTATCTTTTGTGTATTACAGATCACCACCCAAAAGCTAGCATCCCTTCTTCATTCCTCTCTTCACTTTAAAACACAGTTCTCCAACCTCTCAGCTTCCTCCCTTAAGCGCGAAACCCTCCTTATGCAATGCCGGTCTCTTATGTGAGCTATGAATTGGATGGGGTTTTGAGTATCAAGGAAAACTCCTCTCTACATTGCTATGGCCAAAACGATAAACCAGTCTGCATGAAAAATAAATATATTCGTCATAATCACTGTGTGAGAAACTTTCATATGGAATATTTGGCCCTGATTTTTGCTACATTGGAAGGGCATTGACCCTTAGCCAAAATAATTCTAGACTCTCAATTCTGGAAAACCTGCTGGTGAACCCAGATCTCAGCGTTTTCACCAGGGTGGAGGTAGGAGATACCATCCAGATTCACATTTAAAACAGCAGCTGCCTTGAATCAGAAACCATTTTCATCGCCTGAGTTGTTGAAGGAAAAGGTCTAAACCTACTAGAATTCTTTGGAGATGTCAAATAGCCTTTTGGAGAAGTCCAGCTATCATTGTAGGATGGTTTACTATAGACATTAATGTGCTTGAAAGGTTGATAAGCTTTGTGGAACTGTTACATACTTGCCATGATTTAAATATGAAAAAAAACTCCACTGTGCCTCCCAACAAAAAAAAATTGCGTTTACAATTTCAATAAACGTTTCTTCATGCTATCCAGAGGGCTATCATTGTGATTTGTGTTATTTGACTGTTTATACAACCTAACATAATCACAGTGGAGGCCTTGTAGATTTAAAGTTGATGTATAGATTAATTGCACATGAATGATATGCATGGTGAGAGGAGTCTGTTTTTATAAAGGATTAGGTACTTAAAGTTATTGAAATATCTTTTATTCATACTTTTTGCTAACATGGTAAAGTCTGTAATAGATGCTTAGAACTTTACATTATCACAGCATGGGCCCTGAGGTCCTCCCATGGTGGAGACTGAGTAAATTAGCATGGACGATGCAAGGACAAAGGACCATTGGCAGGGTGTCAAATGTTCACATAAGTTTGCACTAAATTGGCATGAAAAGTAAAATGGCATAGATGGATTTAGGAAAAGGTTTACAAAGTCCGCCACTTACAGGTACAAAGGTACGTAGATACAGGATTTTAGGAATAAATTAGAAAAAAAAAAATAAGAACTCAGCATTACAGTCCTTCAAGCAATCAGCACCAGGCCTTGCTGCCAGACTGCACCAGGCTTCACCTTCAATCCGTGCCAGGCCTCGCTTCCAGACCATGCCTCCATGACCATCAAGTCCCATTCTGGGCACCAAGCTTTGCCATAGCCAACGGTCCATTGTGTTCCCGAGTCTTGGCTCTGGGACTAGTGAAGCCTGGAGTCCTTGATCCTGCCACCTCTGCTGCCAACACCGCTCTAGCTTCCCCATGATGTCAGAAGATGAAAGAAAAGAGAAAGAAAATGGCAGAAAAGGAGAGAAAGAAGGGTACAGCTGGCTTGGAGCATATGGGTTCATGAGTCCTAAAGCTCCCTATCATGCCAACACCGCCATCTAGTGACTTGTATTATTATAATCCCAACTTGCCCCTTAGGTGTCCATTGCTATATTCAGGCCAGCAGATTTGGCTTTTACACTTTCATTACTGTTTGAATTCAGCTTGGTCAGTGTGAATAGAGAATTGATTTAAATTTAACAGCTGCCTTGCACATTTCCTCAGTCTTGGTGAGGACAGCAGTAAAAAGCTGTGGGTATTTCTAATAGCTTCTGGGCAAGGACAGATGTGGATAGCTCAGTATTTCAAGAAAGGCCGGAATCTTATCTCTCCCGATCAGAGGTCTCTCTTTCCCCCAACTAATGTTATCAACCACTTTCCCACATAGTCCCAATCTCTCACTCCCTCACTCTTGTGATGACCTCTCTTCACTACAGCTACAATTTAGCAGGTCCTCCTTCACCTGTTCCTCAGCTCATCACCATATATCTGCGTGCAATAGCTGTGCCCTCACTAGCTGGCTTCCAATTTATAGATTTTAATGAGAAATGGAAGAAAAAGATTATAATATTGAACCTGACAAAACTCCTGTGTGTATGGCCACATTGGACTTTTCCTGTGCCACATTTCCTGTACCCTATAAATATCATCACTATTTTATCTGTTTGAAGGAAGAGGCTGGTATGTTACCTTTTTTTCTTTATTTTGGATTCCTATGCCCTGATATTTTCTTCTTTTACCAACAGTGAAAACACATTGGAGCATGGCTGCAGAGGAATTGATTTAATGTTCACTGACTCGGCCAAGTGACGTTGAGCCTGAAATGAGAATTCCAGGAGCAGAAAATCTCTAGTTATAAGTTATCCTAGACAATATAAAATATCACCGTCAGAAACCATCTTCTCCTGGACATCTGGGATTGTAGTGCCTTCACATATATATAAAAATGTCATAGGCTCTGAAAAAAAGAGATCTGGATGACAATGAAAGTACAAATAAATGTAATTTGTGGCATTTCTAAAGCCAGGACAAAAAACCAGCAGGAAAGCATCAGTTTCTCCCACCAACCCTGTGAAGCCCAGCAAGGCCACCTTTCAATCTCGAGATTCTAAGAAACAATGTCAATGGCAAGGGCCGGAAAACGATCTCAAAGGCTGCTCTGTGGATGCCTTCATAAAGGTTTGCCAGTGAGTTTGAGGAGACTCAAATTCAACTGCAATGAAAGGTGTTTAATTTAGACATTGTTCAGAGAGCAAGTAATTGGAGCATTTGTAAATACGAGTGATTTTAAACCAGATGAACAAAAATCAGGGAGCCGAGTACTAAGAAAGAAATTTAAAAATGTGCACAAATATGAAGTACAATCGTATTGTAAGAAGTTCAATAACCACATATGAGTAGTTAAAGCCACAATATATCTTCCAATGTCCTGTTCTACCAACTGCACCAATAACTGATAGACTGGTCAATGGACCAGACTGCTATCACTCACTTATCAACAATACCTATTTACTTGGCTCTCCTCTTGTTATTTGAGACTTCTCCTCATATTCACACATATAGCACTGATCCAAGTCTCTCATCCACATCTTGCAACTTGCAGAAGCTACCAGCTATTTATTTATGATGACCACATCATGCAGGCAGAAGCATTGCAATTCAGTGAAACATTTCTCGCTCTCTTGCAGGACATGGAAGGTTATAGTTGGAATGGGATATGTCGATTGCCTCATCTTTTCCTCATCTTGTTTCTCAGCTGACCACATAGCTTTCATGATGTTGAGTTTTGCAACATCGCCATCAATCTCTGCTTAGTATAGTAGCATGGCAGAGCAATCAGACCTTGGGCCAACATGCTGAGGATCAGCTCTATGAAACTTTACTGACAGTATGCAATTGTTGGGTGCATACTGTCCACATGTATGTGGGTCCTGAACCATGTTGCCTTGGCTCCCAATGGTCATCCTTTGGCTTTTCAAGGTAGCTTAAATGCAGATGGCTCTGCTGATGGAAGAATGAATGGCATCGCGTCTGTTGCCAGGATACTGGGCATTGTCTGACATGATTGGTTGTGTGTGGTCATACACTAGCTGAACATTGAATCTCTTTTAGTTTGGGTTCTTCTCAAAGTTGACATGCCACACATGTAAAGTGGTGAGTACGCAGTCAATGTCTCATGTGCCAAGGGGATACCTCGCAAAGTCAGGAACTTGCGGTTTGCGCCTTCTCAACAACATAGAATAAAAAGCATTGAGCTCTTTCAGAATACAGAGCCCTAACCTTATGGGTTCCAGGTCTGCAGATGTAACAAGCATTTCCTACTCTAGTCAGTAAGGAGCATTTTTAAAAATGCATGATCTCTTCACATTCATCCACAGAGTGGTTCCTGTTCTGAGGCTGGAGTTGCGGCTGCAGCAGGCTGTAAATTTCAGTGAGGATGTGCTTAGTGAAGCAGATGCATCAGGTATAGGTTGTCCTCTCTGAGGATCAGGTGAAGAATCGTTTCCTGGAACAATATGCCCTCCTGCTGACAGCCTTTCTCAGCCCTATTGCTTACCTTCTCTGCAATCTTAACGGTACAAAGTTAGAGGACCAAGAGTTGACAACATCACTGCCATCTTTAATCAAAAAACAAACTCTATTTTTGATCTTCTTTTGTGTAAATTTTTGTTAATTAAACACACAATTTGGGAACAAATGACAACACAACTCACTATTTACTTACCCTGGGTCAGTTTTTCTTTCACATGCCTGCAATGTTACAATAACTGACTCAGTAAACTGAAGGAAATGAGTTAATTAAATAACTTTTGTTTAGTTGTCTGTACAAGACAACCAATAAATGTCTCACACACTGATCTAAACCATAAAACCAAAGCCTTTGGTTTGAGTAAAGTTCGAGACAGATTGATGGGCACTATCTCAAATGTACTGACATACCATAAATTTGGTTAAAATTGGTTCAGTGAAGATTATTTACAACTTTTCATGTTCTCACATCATTTTTTTCTGTAAAAAATATTTGAAGAGATGCACTTGTCAAGAGAAATTAATTGGTTAGTACCTTTTCTTATTTGTTTACAAACAAACTGTAAAGGTATAAATAATCCACATTAAATGCATTATAAGCAGGTGAAGTTGCCATGATATATTCTGACCTTACGTATGCAGAATATATTGATATCCAATTTCTTCAATATTGAGATTTGAAAATGTGCTTACACCAAACTTTGATGCTTTACCTTTCAAATATCACATATAATGAACCATGGTACATTTTCTCATGATCAGGAGTCAGAAACCGAAAGTATTGATAGTATTTTTAATTCTTAATTCAAAATATGCTTTTTTTTATAAAATAGGAATGCTACGGAATTAACAACTGCAGGTATTAACTAAATTATGTGGGATCAATGAGATGTAGAATCTAAAGTTGTTCCAGCAACTTCTAGCAGACTGGACTGTGATCTTTTGTGACTACAAAGGCAACGTTGCACTGATGACCCTTTGCTCAACAGCTAGTCACCCCCTGCAGATTATGTCTCAAACTGCAGACAGATCTTGTGCTTTTCCTTTTGAACAATACACAAGGGCAGGGGTTAAAAAGCCAGTTTTAACTCTACTAGAGTGGGCTAGTTTGGTTGAATGTTCATATGGTAACCAGCCTGCGTTCAGGTATTAACATATTGTGATTACCCTTGCGCAGCAGGATAGCAAAAGGGAGATCCGTTTTCACTCAAGTGCTACAAAACTAGTCCACAATGAAACAGATCCCTTTAAAATTAATCTTGCTCCAATCAACTGAGGGATTGGGTGAATAAAAAAAGGGGATCAAATTCATTTCTTATCATTTGGGAGCCTAACAGCTTGGGGTATGTTGTCTGAAATCATAATGAATTGGAGAAACTTCCCCAGGACCTGGTTGTAACAAACTGAGAGCTCTTGCTGTGATTTGAACCCACAGACAAAATGAGGGATTAGGTGGATAAATTGTTACTTTGAAACCAATTTTAAAGGGAAAATCTGCAAAAGGCTTTCTTGAATTTGCACTTTGACAATACAGAAATACCTGCATCAAATGTTAGCATGTTTCTAACATAATTAGGGAAAGTTACTTTTGAGGAATTAAATATTCTGTCCCTCAGTTTGCTTTTGACCTTGATTCCACTTCTCCAATGGAGGATAGATTATTCTTGAATATTCTTTACCGAGACAGTTGCAGCTATTGGACTGGATCATTGATGGGTCATTAGATTAGATTACTTACAGTGTGTAAACAGGCCCTTCGGCCCAACAAGTCCACACCGCCCTGCCGAAGCGCAACCCATCCATACCCCTACATGTACCCCTTTTTACCGAACACTACGGGCAATTTAGTATGGCCAATTCACTTGACCTGCACATCTTTGGACTGTGGGAGGAAACCGGAGCACCCGGAGGAAACCTACACAGATACGGGGAGAACGTGCAAACTCCACACAGTCAGTCGCCCGAGTCGGGAATTGAACCCGGGTCTCTGGCGCTGTGAGGCAGCAGTGCTAACCACTGTGCCACCGTGCTGCCCACCTTATCTGCCAATTACCTTATCTGCAAGATTTTTAATCTTCTGAATGCCCTTTGCAGAGAAAAGCATTTGCTCTTAACCCATGTTGTTGCCCCACAATATCATCTGGGGAATGCTTAAACTCATGAATATTCATCTTGGGAGACAGCTGCTGTAATGAAACAAGTTCTTTCCTCTTTGCAGTAAATTTCTGGACAAGGAAATATATTTTTAATTGAGACAGGAACAGTCTTTTTTTTGCAGTATCCTGGATGTTTAAAGGGACACTCTCTTTGTTTTGACCATATCCTGAATCTTTGGACTTGGTCTGGCTTCTATGAATTTGTATGTAGTGCATCTTCCTTAACTTGTTGAGTGGGTAGCATGTCTTGAGTCTGCCTCTGTGGTGTCAGGACAGAGACCAGCTTTAGTCAATGGTTACATTCGAATGCTCAACAATTATGTTTCACCAGGGAAGGCTTGTTTCCATTACTACCCTCCACTGTACAATCTGACAGGTATTTATCCTTCGCATCTCTCCAATTTACCAACTAGTTAGATCACTGGTAAGGCCTTGAGTATGACTGAACCGAGTTTTATGGAGGTTCTCAATCCTGAGAACTTTGTTGTTGAAGTTAAAGGCAAATTCCTTTCTGATGGAAATGAGAACTTTCAAACTCATTAAATAAACAAGTGTCTGAAGGAGAAATGATAGCTTTTAACAAGCAATATTTTGTTATTTTATGCAAGCTATCATTTATGTGTTGAAGGCATGCTAAATAAAAATAAAATAATTGTCTGCCTCATGTTATTTTAGCTCAAGACCAGATAACAAGTTAATGCTTTCCATGTCAAATATTATACTGTATGTTATGGCCAGTATTACTCTTAACCATGATATTGTTTGAGTCCTACTGATCATGTTGTTTGTATTTCTAACTACAGAATAACAGCATGCGTCCTAACCCAACAAGCATTTACAGTACAGACAACCTGACGCAGGTGTAAGCAAAATAGCATGCTGAGTCTTTTGAAATATGTCCTTTTCAGAACTGTCCCTTGTTGGATTCTGCTATCCTATGCCTACCCTGAGGTATGTGTTGCAAGTTTAGCTATGTTCTGAGGCTTGTCCTCACAGCTAAAAAAATATAAATACAGCTTTGGGTGGGTTGCATATGTCCCAGAGTTCAAGAATCTTGTACTACTTCACTTGCAGTCTTTAATTATAGCCACGTACAAAAAACAATCAGCCTGACCACGACAAGCAATGGCAACTAATAATATGTTGCTTTGCATAGGTAATTGTAACAATAGTCTTGACCCTGAAAGGGAATGAGATCAGTTAGTCCCCTTACATTCTTAGTTTTCTGCTTGTGTGAATCATTATGGAGTCAACATCTGCAGTTGGTAACTGTTATACAATGGCCTATACCCTCAGTCACATGGTCCAGAATAAAACAGTTCTTTCCAAAGCACAACTACAGACTGTAATTACACTCAGGAGGTTTCTGGATTTTGATCAGATTGATTAAAGCTGCATTTGACTGAACACTGTTCAGAAAGTTAATGAACAATAGATCTCGCTTGTAAATTGTCAGGTGACAAGGTTTCAGCTGTAGCAACAACTCAATGAAGCTTTGGATCGAATTTGCTGACAGTCAGACAACAGTTGTTATTGCAGCTCATTAGGACAATTACCATCAGGCCATAATGAATAAGAATAGCAGTAAGCTGTTTGGCCACTTGAGCTTGCTCTGTCATTCAACAGGATCATGGCTGATCCAACATTCCTCACATCCACTTTCCTGACTTTTCCAGTAACCCTTGATTCCTGATTGATCAAGAATCTATCACAGCCTTAAATAAATCCAAGGCTTTTACGCTCTCTGTGGAAAAGGTCTGTTCAATAACTATTCAAGGGTTATGATTCGGAGATGCCGGTGTTGGACTGGGGTGTACAAAGTTAAAAATCACACAACACCAGGTTATAGTCCAACAGGTTTAATTGGAAGCACACTAGCTTTCGGAGCGACGCTCCTTCATCAGGTGATTGTGGAGGGCTTGATCGTAACACAGAATTTATAGAATTTATAGCTATAAATTCTGTGTTACGATCGAGCCCTCCACAATCACCTGATGAAGGAGCGTCGCTCCGAAAGCTAGTGTGCTTCCAATTAAATCTGTTGGACTATAACCTGGTGTTGTGTGATTTTTAACTTTATTCAAGGGTTAATAGTTGAACTGTTCCTGAATAACCTTTTACTTAATTTACTTGAAGCCCATTGAATTCTCCAAATTAAATAGACACTTGTGAAGGATTTTAAGTGTACAGGAATTGCCAATGAAATCTTCAATTTCCCAGGTTATTCTTAATTTAAATCAAGAAAAGCTGCAGAAAACTGCAGCACAAAGGGACTCAGGGTATTTGTGCATGAAACACAGAAAGCTAGCATACAGGTACAGTGGGTAATCAGGGAAGCTAATGGAATGTTGGCCCTTATTTCAAATTGAGACTAAAAGTAGGGATGTATCATGGCAACTGAGTAAGGTGCTGGCTGATAGAAGAAATTCCTCCTTAAATTAGCATCCCTTTATTCTGAGATTATGCCCTTTTGTCTACACTCTCCCATGAGGGGAGACATCCTCTCAGCATTTACCCCATCAAGCCTCTTAATGTTTCAATGAGATCACCTCTCATTCTTCTCAACTCCAATAAATAGAGTCCCAAGCTGTTAACGTTTGCCCCTAAAGATAATCCCTCCATACCATGGATCATCATGAACCTTCTCTGAACTATCTCCAATGAAATACAGCAAACCTTTTGTGAACCAAAACCTATGGGATCAGAAGTGCACGGGTTGATCAAATATCATAGTAATATCTTTCCTTCAATCAGAGGGCCCAGGCTACTCACGGTATTCCAGATTTGGTCTCATCAGCACCTTATTCAGTTGCAGTGATATTTCCCTACTTTTAATTTCAATTTGAAATAAGGGCCAAAATTCAACTAGCTTTCCTGATTACCCACTGTACCTGTATGCTAGCTTTCTGTGTTTCATGCACAAGTACCCTGAGACCCTTTGTGTTGCAGTTTTCCTGCAACTTTTCTTGATTTAAATTAATAACCTGGAAAATTGAAGATTTCACTGGCAATTCCTGTACACCTAAAATCCTTCACAAATGTCCATTTAATTTGGAGAATTTGAGGGGCTCCAAGTAAATTAAGGGGCTAGATTATAGCGGTGCTGGAAAAGCACAGCTGCCTGACCTGCTGTGCTTTTCCAGCACCACACTAATCTAGACTCTGGTTTCCAGCATCTGCAGTCCTCACTTTTGTCTAAATAAATTAAGTAAAAGGTTATTCAGGAACAGTTCAACTATTAAATATATATTCTAACCCTTGAATAGTTATTGAACAGACCTATAGTTACCTCATATCCCTCCTCCCCATCTGCACCTTCCCCATACCACTTACATGGCCGAGACTTTGACCTGATATTTCCAGAGATGCAACAGTCCCGGAGCTGAGAACCCACTGGATCAATCTCTGTTCTTCTCTTGCTCCAGTCCTGACATTAAGCCCCTTCCTCCACTCCACATGAGACCCTCTATTCAACTGCCAGGATGTAACAACCCATCCCAATCTTTCCCAGCTCTGCATCTGATAACTCCTGCATCCACATCCCTTTCCCCCTCCTTTGACCGGCCTCCAAAGGGCAGCACAATGGCTTAGTGGTTCGCACTGCTGCCTCCTAGTGCCAGGGATTTGGGTTTAATTCCACCCTTGGGTGACTGTCTGTGTGGAGTTTGTGCATTCTCCCCATGTCTACCTGGGTTTCCTCTGGGCACTCCAGTTTCCTCCTACAGTCCAAAGATGTGCAGATTAGGTGGATTGGCCATGTTAAATTGCTCAGAGAGTCTTGGGATGGATTGGCCCATGGTAAATGCAGGATTACAGGGATAGGGTAGGGTGGTGAAATGGTCTTCAGAGGCTCAGTATGGACTCGATGGCCTTAATGGCCTGCTTCCACACTCTAGGGATTGTATGATCCGGCCCCTCTGCTCTTGCTGTGCAGTTGACTGCCCCACTTTCCCCTTCAGCAACCAGTTCTGTCAGAATAGGTCAGCTGATGAGGTGGTGCCTGGGGACGCCTTTCAGAGGGTTGGTGCAGATCCAAAAGGCTGAATGGTCTGTTTCCACACTGTAAAGATTCTATGATTCAATGGCTTGCCTTCCTCTGGATGGGATGGAATGGATGTTTGACTCCATAATTCTGAGGGAGAACTGAGTAGAATCTCTCTCAGTAGTATGGAGCTCCCTTCATTAGTTCACAAAAAAAAGGCCAGAATCCTTGAGATTGCCACTCCTTGGAAAATCTGACCTTTCCTTAAAAAAAAAGAGGTGCAGCTCATTCTGCTCTACTGTGTTTGTAAGGATCTGACAAATGAATTGAAGAGATAGTTTTAAACCACACTGCTGACTGCATTCCACTCATGACACAAATTCAAATTACCTTGACAAAATAAGGCAGGCAGATAAACACTGCATTTTTAAAGACAGCATCTAATCCTACAATTTGGTCAAAGCTTGGTAAATTGAACAGTGGTAGGTCTACTCACAGAAATAATTGCAGCAGTGATCTCAATGGCACCGGTGCTGAGAGTGATGTAGGGGATCTGATCCTCACTGATGCCAGACACTTTGAAGATGCTGCTTGTGTAGAACCAGATCTATAAATGATTTAAAAAAAAACTAATGTTACCACAATATATGTAACAGCTTGTCCATAGATTCAAGGAGGTACAGTAGGAAGTGATGTGCTCACCGTTTTTCCGATTCTGATGAGTGAACTACACTGTACATACATTATTTCTACTTTATAAAGGCTGTGTTTATCATATCATTCCTGCTTTTACTATATATTAGGGTTATTTTAGGTTTTGGGTGTTATTTAATATGATTGGTAGGCTTTCTTGAATCTGGGAATGCTCAAAAAATTTTCCTATAAAAATTAATGGCAATTGCTTCTTCACTTTACGCCATTTTGGCTTACCATAGGCTTCTTAGGAACGTTTCACTTTCGGATAGCGGGAGACACCTGGATAGACATGTACTCTTTGTAGCTTCGCCAGGACTATACACACAATCTTGTGCAACATCAACTGTACAGATCAGAGGATTCCAGGTTAGTTGATCAAGTTACTTTGACCATGATATTCATCTCATCAATGGGCGAGAGAGAATTGAGAAAGTGTTAAAAAATTAAATGTGCAGTATGTAAACTGAACACATCACACACTTAGGGTAGAATCCTATGCTTGCTTTAACAATGAGCATCCTTCCCAAAGGACAGATCTGGGGATGTTCACTAAAGATTTTACAATCTTCTGCAGTTTTCACAAGTCGCTGGATGCTGCAACAGTCCACTTCTGCAGACGCAAAGGCCTAAGCAAGATGCTGTCAAGTAGCAAATGACATTCACGTCACACAAGTACCAGGCAATAATTATCTCTAACAAGAGAGAAACTAATCATTTCCCTTAACATTTTATGGCATTATTATCACCGATTCCCCAATATCTTTGGGGCTAGTATTGACCTGTAAAGGAACTGGGTAGCTGTTTAAATACTGTAGTTACAATAGTAGGTCAAAGGCTGGGAATGCTGCAGTGGTAAGTCGCTTTCTGACCTTTAATCTGTCTACCATTGACAAAGCACAAGTGGTCAATCTGATAGCATTTACTCCACTTGTCTTCATGCAATTTTAAGCATACGCAAAATGCTTGTTACCATCCAGGTTATAGCAACCCGCTTGACTGATATCCCATCCATCATCAATATTCACTCTGTTCATCTCAGTGGCAGCACTGTGTTACTGCTGCAACTCATCGAGTCTACTTTCCGAGCCTGCGACCTCTACTATCGAGAAGGATAAGAACAACAGAAACATGTGAGCAGCATCATCTGCAAGTTCCCCTCCAAGCCAAAAAATAAAAGAACGTCAGTTTGCTGCTCTTTTAACAAACTTGTTTGGACATGAGCAGATGAGTCTTCACTGACTATTTATGACCTCTAGTTTTAAAACACTCAGTTTGTGATGGAATTTTCCCTATTTCAGTGAAATCATGAAGGAGATTCATGGTGCCTGGTCCTTCCTGTCAGAGAGCAACTTTCCTCTCGCAATCTTCTGTTGTTCACCTCATTCATAGGCAACCAGCCTCTTCAGACTCTTTTTCAAGGAATCATGCAGCCCGAGAGGCAGAGCTACCTCATCACTTCCGGAACCTTCTGGCATTCATGCCAACACTGCCATCTTTAACCACTTCAAACAATATGAGTCAGGAACTGCCCCTCATTCTGTGGTGCTTGAACATGATCACAGAGAATATGGTCGAGAAAGTTTTTTTGACAGGTACCTGGAGACACTGGCGGAAGAAGTGGTGGAGAGGAGGACAGTCCTTCTTTCAGCAGACTGTCAAAGGAGGCCACACCACCAGTGGGTGCCAGCTTGGACACACATCATGGCCTGTGTCAGTCCTATGTCCCAGGTTAAATTAAACACACATCAGTACAGGAAAAAGATTAATGATCTATGTTCCACAAGGGCAAATCTTCACTCTGCTATTTCTCAATCACAGCGCATGCCACTGCACGCACACCAGAAACTACAACCCTCACTACTGCATACATCATGCGCATTCAAAGGCTCACACTCACCTCATCCTCTCAAATAACAAACCTTTCCTGCCTTCTGTGCTTTCCACTCAATCACTGGCAACACCTTGCCACCTCTCTGGTTTCTACATCACCACTAACGGCTCTTATTTTTATTCAATCATGGAAGGGGGTGTCACTGGCGAGGCCAGGATTTATTGCCCATCCCTAATTGCCCAGAGGACAGTTAAGAGTCAAACCACATTGCTGTGTGTATGGAGTCATATGTAGGCCAGATACGAATGGCAATTTCCTTCCCTAAAGGGCATTAGTGAACCAGGTGGCTTTTTTTCAAAAATCAACAACAGATTCATGGTCATCAGTAGACTATTAATTCGAGATATTTATTGAAATTAAAATCCACCATTTGCAGGATTTGATCCTGAGTCCTCAGAACATTACTTGGGTCTCTGGATTAAATCCATCAGATTCAATTCCTCTCATTGTTTCAATGCAGGAAAAATAGGCCTACATCGGAGCCAAGACTGGTGGGGTTGTGCCAGATGGTAGACTCATCATGACACAGCGGACATCGAGACTAGCACAACCACTGATTGGGAATGGTGAGGTTTCAGTGAGTAACTAACCGAATCTGCTTCATTGTGTTGTGCTGCACTGCTCTCCCACTACTACCAACACAAACTCCTTCTTAAACTGGACAAGCTTTTTATCCTTCTTAGATAACTAATACTCACTGATGACTTATTCAGACCGTGGCAGCACCCAGGCCAGAAAAGGCCAATGCCACAGGCCGTCAGCACCTCTTCCACCTCGGAGTAGGAAGTCACTGAACCCTCAGAAACAATATCCAGGTGAGATGTATGAGCAGAGAATCTGTGGGGAATGTCAGCAAGAGAACACTACCTCATTAAAGTAACTCCTGAACCCTCACATCCAACCCACTGGAGTCTCATGGCATAGCAAGACATGGAAGCTTCCCAAATAGGTCAATGCCATGTCTCTGAATGCTCCATTGAGGAATTTGAATTCTGACAGGAAACCATCACGGTAGCTCCACACTTTGCTCAACACAGACCATGTCCTTGGTATATTAACAGTTCAGTGTGTGAATGTGATGACAATGACATGTTGTCTGCTCGTGATAGCTATGGAATGTGTTCGCGAAATGCCAAGTTAGTTTACACTTTTAATACAGGGCAAAAGTGAGGACTGCAGATGCTGGAAACCAGAGTTTAGATCAGAGTGGTGCTGGAAAAGCACAGCAGGTCAGGAGCAGGAAAATCGATGTTTCGGGCTAAAGCCCTTCATCAGGAATAGAGACAGGAAGCCTCCAGGTTGGAGAGATACATGGGGGAGGGGGGAGCTGGGGAGAAGGTAGCAAAGAGTACAATAGGTGAATGGGGGTGGGGATGGAGTTGATAGGTCAGAGGGGAGGGTGGAGTGGATAGGTGGAAAGGAAGATAGGCAGGTAGGACAGGTCATGGGGACAGTAATGAGCTGGAAGGATGGAACTGGGGTAAGGTGGGGGAGAGGAAATGAGGAAACTGATGAAGTCTACATTGATGCCCTGGGGTTGAAGGGTTCCGAGGCAGAAGATGAGGCATTCTTCATCCAGGCGTGTTTGTGAAATGCCAAGTTAGGTTCCACTTTTAATACAGGGCAAAAGTGAGGACTGCAGATGCTGGAATCTGATGACCTATCACCTCCATCCCCTCCCCCATTCACCTATTGTACTCTTTGCTACCTTCTCCCTAGTCCCCAGCTCCCCCTCCCCCATTTCTCTCTCCACCCTGGAGGCTTCCTGCCTCTGTTCCTGATGAGGGGCTTTTGCCCGAAATGTCGATTTTCCTGGCAACTAAACTTTTAATACAGTTTGTCTAATTACAGTTTTTGAGGTGTCATGATCAGAAGACACTTGATGTGCACAATGTCATGGTCATGATTGCTTGCAGACATAATTCCTAATGTGCATTCTTGGACAATGCCAGAGCTGCCATGAAGTGCAATTTAAATGTACATGGTTGGAAAAACAGGAATCAGTAGTTGCATGATGAATTCAATTGTATCTTCACTGGCCTCGTGACTCCCATGAGTTTTTGCCATCCCCCTGTTTCTATCAAGTCTCTCCACCCCTACTACCCCTTTTATGTAACTACCAATGTCTCCGATTTACTCCAACAGGCTGTGACTTTGTGAATTGCCATACCGTGCTGGCCTAACACTCTGCTCATGTCGAGGTCAGTGTGATAGTCCTGGAGGTTTATGCCCTTACCTGTGCTCTATGAGATCTCACTCTTCTATCACAAATTGCACCCTTTTCGCTGTCATCATCCCCTCTGTAACCCAATCCAATGAAGTCTATAACTGCTGACTTTCCCCAGGACTCTAGTAGGACTTAGTGTTTGACTGACCATGGCCAATGCACTGGACTGACTCACCTTAACAAGCTGACAATCTTTCCCTCTGTAATAAAAACCAATGTGAGATATAGAGGCTCCACTTAAATTCAAAGTGAGTGAGTGTGATGAAGGCAAGCTAAAATCCAAAAGGAGCATACAGCCTGGATGCATGGGTATTCCTGCTTGGAAAGCAACTTGGGCAGAACTTGCAAGTTGTAGGTGTCCCTGAAGAAGTGATGAAGTGGCAATGATGATGGTGAGGCTGGTGGTTTGCCTATGCTAACTTGTGTGGTCAAAGGTTGAAGGAGAAAGGTGTCCATGGAGCAGGTAGGGACATTACAGTGAAGACATAGTTGGATGACAGATGGCTAGCTGTATAGACACTGACGTGCATGATGGGGAATTGCTCCATCTAGTGTCTCAGGAAAAGTGAGGAGAATTAGAAATAGCATTGAAGTGAGGTGAGCTGGCCTATTAAAGAGATACAAATGTATGGAAATTACAAGATCGGAATTTACCATTTAGAACCTATGGAGACAATTGGAATAGAATTGTCTCAGTGTAGTGATCCTGATTTCTTGACCCACATCATAGCTTCCCAGCTTTCTCATTTCTGACCAAACCATGGGATGGCACAGTGGCTCAGTGGTTAACACTGGTTAGCAGTGGTTAGCACTGCTGCCTTACAGCATCAGGTAACCTGCGTTCGATTCCAGCCTCGGGTGACTGTGTGGATATTGCACATTCTCCCCGTATCTGCATGAGGTTCCTCCTGTGCTTCGGCTTCCTCCCACAGTCCAAAAAATGTGCAGGTTAGGTGAATTGGCCACGTTAAATCACACATAATGTTCAGGGATGTGTAGGTTAGGTGTATTATAGAGTCATAGAGATGTACAGCACAGAAACAGACCCTTCATCCAACTAATCCATACCGATCAGATATCCCAACCTAATCTTGGCCCAAATCCCTCTAAACCCTTCCTATTCATAAACCCATCCAGATGCCTCTTAAATGTTGCAATTGTGCCAGCGTCCACCACTTCCTCTGGCAGCTCATTCCATACCCATACTACCTTCTGCGTGAAAAAGTTGCCCCTTAGGTTTCTTTTATATCATTTCCCCTCTCAACCTAAACCTATGCCCTCTAGTTCTGGACTCCCCCACGCCAGTGAAAGACTTTGTCTACTTATCCTATTCATGCCCCTCAGCCTTCGACGCTCCAGGGAAAACAGCCCTAGCCTATTCAACCTCATTCTATAGCTCAAATCCTCCAACCCTGGCAACATCCTTGTAAATCTTTTCTGACCCCTTTCAAGTTTCTCAACATCATTCCGATAGGAAGGAGATCAGAATTGTATGCAATATTCCAAAAGTGGCCTAACCAATGTCCTGTATAGCTGTAACATGGCCTCCCAACTCCTATACTCAATACTCTGATCAATAAAGGAAAGCATACCAATGCCTTCTTCACTATCCTATTTACCTGCAACTCTACTTTCAATGAGCTATGAACCTGCACTCCAAGGTCTCTTTGTTCAGCAACACTCCCTAGGACCTTACCATTAAGTGGATAAGTCTTGCTCTGATTTGCTTTCCCAAAATGCAACATCTCAGATTTATTGAAATTAAACTCCATCTACCACTCCTCAGCTCATTGGCCCATCTGATCAAGATCCCATTGTAAAGTGAGGTAACCTTCTTCGCTGCCCACTACACTTCCAATTTTGGGGTCATCTGCAAACTTACTAACTATCACTCTTATGCTCATATCCAAATCATTTATATAAATGCCGAAAAGTAGTGGACCCAGCATCAATCCTTGTGGCACACCACTGGTCACAGGCTTCCAGTATGCAAAAAAACCTTCCACCACCACCACCACCTCTGTCTTCTACCTTTGAGCCAGTTCTGTATCCAAATGGCTAGTTCTCCCCATGAGATTCCATGAGATCTAACATTGCTAACCAGTCTCCCATGGGGAACTTTGTGAAATGCCTTACTGAAGTACATACAGATCACGTCCACTGCTCTGCCCTCATCAAACCTCAGTTACTTTTTCAAAAAACTCAATCAGTTCATGAGTCAGGGAAAATGTAAGGGTGGAAAATGTAAGGGTGGTCACGGTGGAATGTTCTTCGGAGGGTCGGTGTGGACTTGTTGGGCCGAATGACCTATTTCGAATTTCTGTCGAATTTCTATGATTACACTCCAGGCATTTATGTATCATGAAGTCTTCTATCAGTTTTTATGTCATTTCTAGAGAATAGAACTCCAGTCTGGGCAGTTCTATTGACTCTCTCGAGTCAAACATCATCCTTCTGAATCCTTTTGTCACAGTTTCTCCAAAGCCTTTATATCGTATGACATTATGGGCCACAGAACCGTGCAGAGTGAGCAATATTTTAGCTTTTCACGTCCTAAGTATGTTCAACTTATTGTTTGGAAGAAGCAAGCGATTATTTTTTCGCACCACTAACCTGTTTAGGATTTACTTATGATGTAGTCAGGAGACTGTTATCCTTAGTCTGGATCTGCACTGTCTCTTTTTATAGAACAGACCAACCACTCAAAATATATTAAGAAGACAGCCCAAACACAAACCTTTTCTTATTTTATGGGCAAGTGGCAGGCTTTGCATTCTGGATGCAAATCGATTGGCCAAATTTCCAGATTTGAAGCAAAACACATTTTATTCATACAGTGTAATTAAAATACAATAAAAGAAGGAAGAAATTGGAATAATTAACTCTATTGGAAAATTTAACATAATAATAGGTCACGGAACTACTAAACAGTAACTGTTAAAATATAGTATCCTATAAACACACGCTTGGCAAAGGCAAGTTCAACAAAAAAAAATGTCTCACAGGCGATTCTCCAGTCCAGGAGGAAAAATATCAAGAAAGGACAGAGAGAAGGGAGCAGGAAGAGATGTGCTGCAGCTTTCAAACCCAGCTTCAAGACTAGCAGGTACTGCTACTGAAAAACTAAAATGAAAACTTTTGATTCTGGACAAGCATACTGCACCGGCTCAGGCTGATTCTATTGTTCCAACTTAAAAAGAAAGACCCCAAAGCCCCACAAGCTGTTTACTTTATTGAAATAAAATAGACACCTCTATCTTGAAAACCTCTCATAAAAAAGAATCAGGACAAAATTCACCTCTTAAAGCCATGGTATCGTCACTCTCTCCAAGAGCTGTAGGAAATGTGGATGTGGGGTAGCGTACATTTAATCAATTTTATCTTGTCATCAGCTTGGGGTATTTCATTGTTACAGGTTCTATTTGACAGTGATCTACATCAGAGATTTCTGATTGGTCTGACAGCATTATTGTTCTTCCTCCTCTATTATTTTGAAATGAACAAGTCACAAAATTAATGTAAACAGCTCCTAAGGGGCACAACAATAAAAATCAAAGGAAACTTATCAAGCCTAAATTAAAATAAAATTTAGTGAGCTTTTAATACACCCCAGCTTGTGTGGTGCCAACCTATTGTGGAAGATTGTTGTCACCTGGCCTGTAAAATGGAGGATCAATGATTGCCGTAAACCCAAATAGAGCTGCCATACCAATATGATTCTTTCATCAGTGGAAAAAAATCCAGTGTCAGCAACTGACAAATTCCAGGCCCATTTTACAAATATTGGGGGGGGTTGATCATTTAAAACAGAACTGCAGCTGGAATTGTGTCAATATTCTGGGGATTAGGTTCCTATTCACACTTCGAAAATCTCCAGCTTTCTGCTGCTGAAATATCATCAGTTCCCTTTTTTTTAGAGACTATTCTGTTACCACCCCAATGCCCTGAGAGATGGACTACTTTATTTAAATCCAACCAATGTTTGCTGATTCTTTTTCTGCAATCAGTTTATCCTACAACCATTTTATTTTCGAGTCATTTTTCTCCAGTCTCTCTTTCAAGCCTTAAATCAACTTTTGTGAAACAAGGTAAGTTTCCTTGCAAGCTATGGAAGATCATATCAGAAGTTTAAATCTAACGTTTAAACAAAATAAGATGAAGAGTTTCACCATGTCCCAATATTCCAATTCCAACTGAGGCCCAGTGTTATATTTAACATGAATCATTTCCTCTTGCTTGTTTCCCTTTTCAACATCGCTTTTCCTGAAGTAACTGATATGAACACAAAATCATAGCTGATTTTAATTAGTTAAACTTCACATGGGATTTGTCTATTATTCACTCAAAGAATCAATATGGTCTGCTGTGTGCTCATAAAAAGGTTTTGTTTCCTTCATGCAACCAAACACATTCACCCCTTTAACAAGTATTTTATCTCCCAGTTATTCCTTTCTCTCTGCAGAACACACACACATTCTTCCTTTAAAGGAAGAACAGAAAGCTCTGCACTGAGGACTTATCTGTTATTGCCTTCAGTGACACTCCATTATCACAGAGCACAGAAGCATCAAGCATGACAAATACATTTATGTTCTGACTTTCTTCCTTTTTTTGGTCAACTGTCTGACTTTCAATCAATATTCCAATCCAGATTTTCTTCTGCATTCACTCCCAAATGGAGCTCTAGTTGATTGTTTGGTTCAGAGGTGAAGATGGAGTTGGCACACATTGGACCCGTGAATAAATTCGGACTTGTGTTCCAGGTGCAGGCTGAAAATATGTAGCTGCTCTCTGAAAGAATTCCCTGACTGCTAGCTTCAAGTGACTTCTGTACTTGGCTCCATAAACCACTCTGATAATCTTCAATTCCTAGCTTCTTATCACTTAAGCTTAGTACTTTAGGTTTGGTCTGACTGAAGTAAAACTGGATTCCACTTAGATGCCACCCAAAATAGCAATTAGCATTTTAACATGGGATCTTGATTTGACCATTAAAAGAGGTTACTGCCTAAACCAGACAAGTGCCCTGACCACCTATGAACATTTTTTCTGGATGGTATCAACTGGCTCAGAAATAGGAACTAACAAGTGCTTCTGAATGAATTTTAAGTGACTGACCACCTCATTTCCACTCAGCGGAACAGTGGTGATTTTTCTCCACATAGTGGGGCGGCTCAGTGATTACTGCTGCCTTACAGCACCAGGGTCGCAGGTTCAATTCCAGCCTCGGGTGAAATTTGCACATTCTCCCTGAGTCTGCGTGGGTTTCCTCCCCGTGCTCTGGTTTCCTCACAACTGCAAAGATGTGCAGGTCAGGTGAATTGGCCATGCTAAATTATCCATAGTGTTAGGTGCATTAGTCAGAGGGCAATGGGTCTGGGGTGGGTTACTCTGCGGAGGGCCCGTGTGGACTTGTTGGGCCGAAGGGCCTGTTTCCACGCTGTAGGGAATCTAATCTCGTGTCACTGAATAATAATGAACAAGATGATTTTAATTCCCATTCTCAACCCACCTCTCTTGAGACTTATTACAGTGGTCACATTACAATCTATTCAACACAGTGATTGGCTGGAATCTCTTTGTTTTATATGACTCAATGTCTGTTCCACCGAACTATTATGGTCCTTCTCTTTCATTCAACTTACCGGAAATCACATGTGCAGTATGGACTCAGCACTATAACAGTGTACCAATAATGTATGCTATACTTACAGCATTCAGACCACAGAGCTGGTAGCAGGCCATAATGACAATGACTGTGATGACTTGCCAGCGTACAGACTGCTTTCTCAGTAAGTCCAACACTGATAACAACTGAACGTGTTTTTGGGCTTTCCTTTCTGCCTGGACTTCCTCCAGTTCTTTCACGACATCTTCCTTCCCACTAAAGATTTGAAATGCTGAGAAAAAAAAATGGAATTAATCTTTTATCAGATGTCAGAGAAAGTCATTTTATCAACCTGTACTGTGGAATTGGTGAGGTTATTTCAAAAGCAAAAGTATTGCAGATGCCGGAAAGCTGGAATAAGAACAAAAGGTTCTGGAAAATCTCCACCCACCAGGCAGAAAAAACGATGATTGAATGGGTGATTTTTCCTTTGTCTGAGAGGCCACTTCAAATGTAATGAAATATTTGCTTTTGGAGCTTATGTTTAGATATTGCAGAGCACTGCCCTGAATTAGATAAGGTCTAATTGCTGCCTGTTTTGTAATGAGTGAAACTGGATAATTAAATCTTGCCATAGAAATAACTCAAGTATCACTTTAATTCCAATCACTTCTACAAAAAGCAAATTTCTCTTTGCTCAGACAAAGAACAATGGAAAAAGTGCCAATCTCAAAGTTATTAATCAAGTTGGAACCTGTTCCATTTATTTCCTTGAACAGGTTTTAGACACTAACAACTTCTGACTCAGATCCAAGTCTAGGTACATTTATATCATGCAAGAAACACATTTGGAAATAAATAATTCTGACAGAAACATCACACTTACTCATAAATGTTGACCACTAAATGTTTGAGATGTGTAAAGGAACCTGGTTCTGAACATATCTCTCGCTGGAATTCCGGGCTTGGATTCTGCTGCCTTCCCTGCCTGCCAATGTTGTCTCCTCAGCTTCCATAATAACAAGCCTCAAAGAAGGTACAGACATTTTGCCAGCAAGGTAGGAAGCTCAGATTGGGAAATTTTCCAACTTGGCAGACTCATCTCCTTTAAAGTGGCCTTCGCCTGCTGTATCTTTGTTGGGGAAGGTGGAGCCAGTGTGGAATTGGGCCAATTGGCTGCAGAGGCATTTCAGTGGTACCTGCCCATGGAGGCAAGTAGAAAGAAGGGCTTTTTAGCTGGCTCTGTTCTCTGAGACTTTACTTAGATGTGCAAAAGGCTGTGAGACTCTCTTGCTCTATAAACCACCCACTCCTCAGCCATCCCCATGCGTCCATAACCCAATGCAAGGCTGATATCCCCTCAAACCACACTGTACACCTTCATGGCTCTGACATCCCCACACTCTCTTATTTGACCTTTGGTCCTTCCATAGCCATTCACCTGGTATTCACTTGGAACAGACCTGAGAAGCCATATGAAGATGAAAAAAGATTAAGGTCTAAATATTTGAAACAAAAGAGAACCTCTGATTATCCTGCCATTTTTGTGGGTGTGGTGGACATTGGGAAATGGAACTTGAATTCAAACAACACCCTGATACTTCACAGAGGCAGTGGTGTTTTAGTCATATCAGATTTTCATTAGCCAGGAATGGGAGGTGTGTGCAGATTAGGTCTGAGAGCAGTAGATCTGAACCTTGAAGAGTTTCTTGGAGAGGTAAGGTACCCATTTACCTATTTGCCAGGATATTTTTAAACAATCTATTGACCAGTAGATGAGATACACTATGGTTAAGCAAGGTAAGGGACATTGTGAGAGAAGTGGGGCAGCATTTAGGATGTTCAAAGTAGAAAGGAATGTGCATAAAAATTATATAAACTCATTGGAACTGTCAAGCCGAAAAGTAACTGTCAAAAGAGCTTATCTGAAGGAACTGACAAGGCATTTAAAACTCCTACCCTTAAATTTTAAAAAAGAATGTCTTGAGATGTAAAAATATTTCTTGCTATTTCACTATCTCTGTTGACATAAGCCTGAAAGCTACCATTACTCGATTAGTGCTGCAGTTCTTACTTCATAGCTTTCCATTATCACAGTGGATTGCATGTGTTTAATTGACAATTCCAAGTTATTTTACACAGTTTGAGGAGGGATTATTAAACAAATTTACATGTTTTGATCTCTTTTATATCAATTAGATTACTTTAATCTGTAACAAAGTAAGTAAGCTTTCCCTGACAAAGGTTGACAAATCCCTGGGACCTAAGCAGGTTTTTCCCAGAACTTTATGACAGATTAGAGAAGAGATAGCTGGGTCCCTTACTAAGATATGTGTTCTATTAGCATGAAGTGCCGGAAGATGGGAAGGTGGATAATGTGGTGCCATTATTTAAGAAAGGCAGCAAGGAAAAGCCAGGGAACTATAGACTGATGAACTTGACATCAGTGGTGGGCAAATTGTTGCAGGGAATTGAAAACGTAAGGACTGATTAGGGATTGTCAACATCACTTAGTGAGACACCATTTCCCATGCACAAACTTGATTGAGTTTTTTGAATAAGTGACAGAGAAGGTTGATGAAGGTAGAGCGGTAGATGTTGTCTATATGGATTTCAGCAAAGCATTCAACAAGGTTACACATGGTAGACTGGTTAGAAAGGTTAGATCACATGTGATCCAGGGGAGCTAGCTAATTGGATACAAAATTGGCTTGAAGGTCGGAGACAGAGGGTGGTGGTAGAGGATTGCTTTTCACACTGGAGGCCTGTGACTAGCATTGTAACACAGGGATCAGTGCTGAGTCCACTGCTTTTTGTCATTACATAAATGAGTTGGATATGAATGCAGGAGGTATGATTCACAACTTTGCTGATGACACCAAAATAGGTTGTGTCGTGGATAGTGAAGAAGATTATCTCAGATAACAGGACCTTGATCAGATAGGTCAATGGGCTGAGGAGTGGCAGATGGATTTTAAGTTAGATAAATGTGAGGTATTGCATTTTGGTAAGGCAAACCAGGGCAGGATTTATACTGTTAATGGTAGGGCTCTGGGGAATGCTGCTGAACAAAGATACCTAGGTGTGCAGATTAATAGTTCCTTGAAAGTGGAGTTGCAGATAGATAGGGTGTTGAAGGCGGCATTTGGCATGCTTGCCTTCATTGGTTGGAACACTGAGTATAGGAGTTGGGACATCATGTTCTGGTGATACAGGACATTGGTGAGGCCACTTTCAGAATACTGCATAGAATGCTAGTCATCCTTCTACAGGAAAGATGTTGTGAAACTTGAGAGAATGCAAAAAAGATTTACAAAGATGTTGCTGGGACTGGAGAGTTTGAGTTGTAGGGAGAGGCTTTTGTCCTCCGGGTATGTTGGATGCTGAGGATGTGGCCTTATTCAGATTTCTAAAATCATGAGGGTCTGGATAAGGTGAATAGCCAAGGTATTTTCCCTCAGGTGAGTTTGTCCAAAAATAGAGGGTATAGGTTTAAGGTGAGAGAGGAAAGATTTAAAAAAGAACCTGGGGGGTAACCTTTTCATGTAGAGAGTGGCACATGTATGGAACAAGCTGCCAGAGGAAATAGTGGAGATGATTACAACATTTAAAAGGCATCTGGATGGGTAAATGAATAGGAAGAGTTTAGAGGTGGGACTGGGTCAGATTGGGATGTATGGTTGACATGGACAAATTGGACCGAAGAATCTGTTTCCATGCTACATGACTCTTAGTGGTCAATTTGCTTTTAAAATAAACACATTGTTATTCACTAACCACAAAGATAGCTAATCCTTCAATATTTTCTAAAAACAGCTAATAAAAATGTGAACACATCCTTCTGCTTAGATAATTCATTTAGGAGCCTTTGAAAATCAGCCAAACATTCATAAAGGGCTCAGGTGTAATAACAGTCTTTGGGAAATGCAAACTGAGAAAATGATCAAAACTGCAGGAACAGATGATAATTTTTTTTTCTAAGCTAGACTGTCAGTCATGCTGGAGTGCTTTGATTATCTGCCTTTTTATTTTTAATTGAAAGCTAAAGCTTGTTTATTTAATCTTTAAAGGGCTTGAGATTTAAATCACTTTAGACCATAGCATTTGAACAGACCTCATCAATGCTTCATAAGCATTTATACCTCCTCCATAAAATCATGGCTCCAAAATCCTTGCAACAGCAAAAATAATTCCTTTTAAACTTAAGTGGCCCTTGCCAATATTTCATTTTCCATCTGTATAATTGATTATTTGTCCACATCTATCTGCCAGTAAAAACAGAATCTGATGGAAAAAGGAATCTGGATCCTTTCCATCGTGTTTACAAGATGCCTAAAGTCATCCCAACTTTGCCAGAAACCTGACTCCTAAGAATATGCAAATATAACTCTCCATATTGCTTCAGTAGCGTAGAACCCACAGAAGGCACATTAAACCAACCACTAGGATTACACGTCTTCAGGTGGTTGAGGCTTATGTAGGAGGAACACCAGCACAGACCAGTTAACTGTGCTGGACATTTTGCACAACTCTATGTAATACTGAGCAGGGAAAGTGACCAAGAAGTCAAGGCGCACTATGAATACTCAATGTCAGTGTTAATAATAGCTTGGATTTTGCTGTCAGTGGTAGCAATGCTGTATGTCAGCGACCATGAGAAACATCTAACCATCTCTTTCAAAGGGATTTCCCCTTAATCGGTGAAAGCAGTCAATGAATTGCTCTCACAGACAATTCTGCAAGTTAAAAACATTGAATCCCTTCACTTTTAAATTTATACTTCAGTTATTTTCAGAATGAGTGATCACCATTGGATCTAGATAGTGCTAAATTTCATTAAAAAAACTTTTAAAAGCTGCACTTCTTTTTGACATTCTTCGAAGTTAAAAATAATTTCTCCAAGCCAGTGAGTGTGTTCAGCAGCAATTATCGAATTAATGGGCTATTTAAAGTCCAATTACAACATCTGTCAACAGTGTTTAACATTTTCAAGGGTTATTATGATGCAATTAATGACACAGTGGAAGAGATTGTTGTCCTTTCACTGTCTGCTTCAGGATTACATTCTGGAAGACCTCAAGAGTATGCCCTATGGAGGACAACAGTGGAGCTTCTGCATTATTCTGAGGAAATGCAGACTCCCAATTTTGACCATCAGCTTCAATGAAGGAATGGTGAAGAATGCCGAAAGTCTCAGGATCCTTACTGCTGCGAAGCTTCGGCCATTGATTCAATCATGTGAAAGTCCTAGGTTGTGGTAAAACTGGCCAGTAGTAACAGCTGCAAATTAGTAGGGATTTAATGTTGAGCTCAGTTTACCTTTTCACTAAATTGACATTTTATATTTGTAATTGGAAAAAATAGAGAAACGAACAGTCCCATCTCCCAGGATACAGTCTTCTGATTTAAAGTCTTATACGGGGTGAAAATTTCTTTTAATGACTGTCATTGTGATGTGCCATGCTGCTGGCTTGAACACCTTCTGATTTCTCCACATTTTTTATTTTAGTTTAAGACTTCCCTCACAGTTTCTATTTTCTAAACTTCATTGCTTCTACATTAGCTGCAGTAAAATCTTCGACATTACAGTAACCATCAGGCCTGGATCATAGGGAAGTCACAGAACAAAGCAAAGTTAATATTTATATATAGAGTCATGTAGGGAGCTTTTCTCGTTGGTGATGTTCACCCATACTACCTGTGGATTATATATAATGTGGTGTCAGGGCAAACAGTTATTCATTTCTAAAACCAGGAAATATTAAAGGCACAGCTTTATTTTTGAATAACTGGAATTGTTGAAAAGAGCAGATCCATATTTGTAAGTATAAAGCAGTTGCAAGATAAATTTATTTATTTATGTAACTGGAGTGTTGAGGGACATGGATTTATTTATTTAAGAGCCCTGAGAAATTTATCGCTGTCTTGGCAGCTACCATAATATCTTCATTATCTAGCAGTCAAAAAAAGTTAAATTTCTTAATTTCATCTACGAAACTTCATGGTACAACTCCAGGAGACAAGGGATATCCTTTGAAGAGATAGTTCCTTATTGCCTTGTGTTACCCAAGATAGAGCCACAATCAAAACCATTGCTCACAGAACCATCATCAAAGAGTCCATTGTTCCCCTGAAGTTGTGTTTGTGGTGCCTGAACTAGTCAGCTGCATTCTCCATTACATGGTCTGTTAAGCAGATCCAGACCTTAAAAAATGAAGCTAAGGAATGATAGAGATCATCAAAGGATGAGGAAGGGTGGGACACTGAAAATAGAGAGAAGAGAGTCAGAGTCAGAAACAGAAAAAGGGAGAAGGAAAAAGATTAAGATACAGTACAGAGAGATAGCCTGGCTGTGCAGGAAAAAGTGGTCAGGGCCAGCATAGGTCTCAAGGGTCTCATCAGATACCATAAACATCAGAGGTCAGAAGTTTCAGACATGTTTGAGTTGAGTCTCTGTAACCTAGGAGGACTATGAGTTCTGGGCCTCATTCTGAGTTGCCAATAAGAGCACTTCCATTGAAACCTCAACAGATGTAATAAATTAATGCAATCTAATAGCACTTCACCACGTTCAGAGCTACAAAGGGAAGTTGACGTACAGGAATTTAGGCACATTCAGGATTAAGGAGATATTCATTAATATTGGATGGTGGGAGTGGTGTTTGTAACTTAAAATATTGCAAGCAACATTTTTTGTGTCTTTTAGGTGATTGGGAAGGAAGCGACAGAAGAATATTTTATGTCAGTCAGGAATGCATCCTGATACTGGAAAATCCAGCTGATTAAACTAATCACAAATGAAACAGAAGCAAATCTTTAGCCATAGCTACTGGGAGACTTTTATCCTTCTCTAGACTGACAGCAGCTAGACTATTCTGATGGGCAACGTTACTGGATTGTGTGTGAAAAGCATGGGCTTTTCAAAATCTAAAAACTTGGTTATCTGTCTAGCTCAACTGATAGTACAGATCCCAAACCAACGCCAGAAGGGTACAACCTCAGCTGCCAAACCAGTACAGTACTGTGGTAATACCGCATCAGTTGAGGGATCTCCCATCTGGCAAGACGTTATGCAGGGCAAACCAAGGCTGGACTTATACACTTAATGGTAAGGTCCTAGGGAGTGTTGCTGAACAAAGAGACCTTGGAGTGCAAGTACATACTGCCTTGAAAGTAGAGTTGCAGGTAGACAGGGTGGTGAAGAAGACATTTGATATGCTTTCCTTTATTGATCAGTGCATTGAGTAAAGGAGTTAGGAGGTCATGTTGCGGCCATACAGGACTTTGGTTAGGCCACTTTTGGAATACTGCAGGCAATTCTGGTCTCCCTGCTACAGGAAGGCTGTTGTGGAATTTGAAAGGGTTCAGAAAAGATTTAAAAGAATATTACTAGGATTGGTGGGTTTGGGCTAGATGGAGGGGCTGAATAGGCTGGGGTTGCTTTCCCTGGAGTATCGGAGGCTGAGGGGTGACCTTATGGAAGTTTATAAAATCATGAAGGACATGTTAAGGTAAATAGACAAAGTCTTTTCCCCAGGATAGGGGAGTCCAAAACTAGAGGGCATAGGTTTAAGGTGAGAGGGGAAGGATTTAAAAAAGGGTCCTAAGTGGCAACGTTTTCACACAGAGGGTGTTGCTTGCATGGAATGAGCTGCCAGAGGAAGTGGTGGAGGCCAGTACAATTGCAACATTTAAAAGGCATCTGGATGGTATATGTTAATAGGAAGGGTTTAAAGGGATATGGGTCAAATGCTGGCAAATGGGACTAGATTAATTTAGGACATCTGGTCAGCATGGATGAGTTGGACCAAAGAGATCTGTTTCCGTACTGTATAACCCTATGATCCTCTGTCGGATCTAGTGACTCAGGTCCAAAAGAAGAATTTCCATGAGAGGTTCCCTAACCTTCCATTGTAAGTTGGCGGATAATGCCATCAGTGGCCATTTATGCTGATTCTCTGGTAGCTCTACTAAAATTACAGCAGAGATAAGAACTTTGGCAAAAAAAAATCCTAAACAACTTACACACTGACCCATTTCTGCTGATATCCATTCGAAACTCAAATTTTTCAAAATCTTGGAGACAGTAAGGACTGCAGATGCTGGAAGTCAGGGTCAATAGATGTGAAGGTGGAAAGGCACAGGTCAGATAGCATCCGAGGGGCAAGAAAGTCAATGTTTCAGTCTGAAACCCTTTGTCATGACTCTTCTGTCTCTGGAAAACCTTGCTTAGTTTCTTATTACTTTACTATTTGCCATCACAGCAAATCAAGGAGGTGACTGCCTGATGGTATTTTCGTATGATTGTTAATGACCAGGTAATGTTCTGAGCATCTGGGTTTAAGCCCTGCCATGACAGATGGTGAAATTTAAAATCAATAAGAATCTGGAATTAAGAGCCGAATGATGATCATGAATCCATTGTCACTTGTGAGTAAAGCCCATTTGGTTCACAAATGTCCTTTAGGGAAGGAAACTGCCATCCTTGTCTGGTCTGGCCTGCATGTGACTCCAGATCCATAGCAATGTAGTTGACTCTTAATTGTTCACTGGGCAATTAGAGATGGGCCAGTGACACCCTCATCCACTGAATGATTTTTAAAAATCTCTGAGCAAGCTTGTTGCAAATTTCTAGTTCATGGTTTATATATTTTTGAATATATAAAAATATATTCAAAAATATATTTAGCTTCAGAACAAAATTTTGTAGTTTAAAGAAATAAAATTTTTAACATGTACAAATGCAGCATAACTGAGTGGGAGGATGTTGGATTTAAAAGGTCAGGATAATAGAGGCCGTCCCAAAAAACATGCGGTGGAGAAACTTAAACAATCCATCACACAAATGAAGACAGAAACTGAAATGGAAACAAAAACATCAGAATTGACAGGAAACCAATCTTTCTGGTATCTAAGATAGCAAAACCGGAACCTGACATTTGGAAACCAAAATCTCTGGAAACTGATTGAGGCTATAAAAAGGGACGCATAGCTATCCAAGCTCAGTAGTTGTAATCTAAAACCAGTACATTTAATTTGCAGTCCAGCAACAGAAGAAAGTCAAAGTAAATGATAGCTGGAATGACCTGCACTGTAAGCAGAGTTTTTAAAAAAACTAACTGATGGAATGTGGGTGAGGTTTATCGCAGTTTAAATGTTGTTAAAGAATGAAGTTGTCTTACTTATGTTATGACATGGGATAAACCTTCCTGCTTAATTTAAAACTAGCCACACAGAAAAGATTTATACCTTGCAATAATCTGTAAAGATTCGAGTGGCCGAGAACTAGTTTAAAGTAAAAATTAACAACTTCATTTCTCAAAGTATAACAGAGAATAATTAATTAACAACTATTTACAATTCCTTCCTCTAACATACCTTTTATCTTCCCTTCTATAATATTAGTTTAACAAAACTCCAAATTAAGATTTACAGAAAAGTCCAAATTTTAAAACCAGCTAGCAGTTGAATCTGCTCTTTACCTTCATCAATAGATTGGCTCTCCAGGTCAGTGTTAAGGCTTTTCTCTGTGCAAACTCCTTCTCCAGACGGGTACCTCTCAGAGAGTTCTGACGAGCAGTCTACAGCTGTGGGTCCGGTGGCAGTTCTCCTCCCAACTGTTCAATTTTCCCCGATTTTATACCCCAAAGTATCAGATTGTGTCATTGATTTTTAAGATTGTCAATATACTCAATTCCAACTTGATTGGAATTTGTTTTATTTTGGGGGCATAATTTAAACTGATTGGCCTAAATCATTTTCAGGCAACTAGCTACCCCATTAGCTGGAGCTCATGCTAAATTATGTCTTATTGAGAACAGTTGGTGCTATCACTGCTTGCTTTTATTCTCTTGCAAGGAATAGTACACCCATATCTTCATAACACTTAAGATTAGTGATAGAATGCACAGTGGTCCTTACTGAGTCTAGCAGCAAAGAAAGGAACTAATAGATCACCTTGGAAGGATTGAAAAGCAATCAAAACAAGGACTGGTGTATCTGCAATCAAGAGATGATAAAAGAAAGTTTTGCCTCTGAGAATAGCTGGAAACAGGGAAAGCTGAAAATAGTCTCCAAAGTATTATGGCTATCCTATGGTTATTTTCCATAGAAGAAAATATCTTTAAGATATCAGAACATTTAAGAGAATTTATATAAATGATTTGGATGTGAGCTTAAGAGATATAGTTAGTAAGTTTGCAGTAAATTGGAGGTGTAGTGGACAGCGAAGAAGGTTACCTCAGATTACAACAGGATCTTGATCAGATGGGCCAATGGGCTGAGAAGTGGCAGATGCAGTTTAACTTAAATTAATGCAAGATGCTGCATTTGGGAAAGCAAATCTTAGCAGGACTTATACATTTAATGGTAAGGTCCTAGGGAGTGTTGCTGAACAAAGAGATCTCAGAGTGCAGATTCATAGCTCTTGAAAGTAGAGTCGCAGGTAGAAAGGATAGTGAATAAGGCATTTGGTATGCTTTCCTTTATTGGTCAGAGTATTGAGTACTGGCGTTGGGAGGTCATGATGCGGCTGTACAGGACATTGGTTAGGCCACTGTTGGAATATTGCGTGCAATTCTGGTCTCCTTCCTATCGGAAGAATGTTGTGAAGCTTGAAAGGGTTCAGAATAGATTTAAGAGGATGTTGCCAGGGTTGGAGGATTTGAGCCAAAGGGAGAAGTTGAATAGGCTGGGGCTGTTTTCCCTGGAGCGTCGGAAACTGAGGGGTGATCTATAGAGGTGTATACAATCATGAGGAGCATGGATAGGATAAATAGATGAAGTCTTTTTCCTGAGGTCGGGGAGTCCAGAACTAGAGGGCATAGGTTTAGGGTGAGAGGGAAAAGATATAAAAAAGACCTAAGGGGCAACTTTTTTACAGAAAGGGTGGTACGTGTATGGAATGAGCTGCCAGAGGAAGTAGTGGAGGCTGGCACAATTGCAACATTTAAAAGGCATTTGGATGGATAAATGAATAGGAAGGGTTTGGAAGGATATGGACTGGGTGCTGGCAGGTGGGACTAGAATGGGTTGGGAGATCTGGTTGGCATTGACGGGTTGGACCGAAGGGTCTGTTTCTGAGCCGTACATCTCTATAACTCTATGACTCTAATTCTTGGGAGAATCAAGAAGTAAACTTAAGGGACAAGCATATCTGTCGTATAAGCAATAGTGGTAAATTAATTGTTATTTGCTTTATTTAATTTGTTCTATATACATTAAAGTTCATGTTTTTTTTCGAATGTGAAAACTTTTGGCCTGGTTAAATTCGAGAATTTAGGTCATTGGATTTCCATTTAAATGTTATCAGTCCCTAACAGGATTGTAACAAGTTGCACCAACTAAATCAAAATGGTGAAGTAAGGATTGATGAAAATGTTTTTTTAAAAGTTTTGTCCCATAGAAACATGGAAAATAGGGACAGGAGTAAACCATCCAGTCCTTCAAGCCTGCTCTGCTAATCATTGTGATTATGGATGATCATCCAACTCAAAGTACTTTGTTTCTGCTTTCTCTTTCGATCTCTTTGGCCTTTAAGAACTGTATAGAGTCATAGAGTCATAGAGATGTACAGCACGGAAACAAACCCTTCGGTCCAACCCGTCCATGCTGACCAGATATCCCAACCCAATCTAGTCCCACTTGCTAGCACCCGGCCCATATCCCTCCAAACCCTTCCTTTTCATATATCCATCCAAATGCCTCTTAAATTTTGCATTGTGCCAGCCTCCACCATTTCCTCTGGCAGCTCATTTCATACCCAGACCACCCTCTGCGTGAAAACATTGCCACGTAGGTCTCTTTTATATCTTTTCCCTCTCACCCTAAACCCATGTCCTCCAGTTCTGAACTCCCCCACCCCAGGGAAAAGACTTTGCCTATTTAACCTATCCACGCCCCTCATAATTTTGTAAACCTCTATAAGGTCACCCCTCAGCCTGTGACGCTCCAGGGAAAACAGCCCCAGCCTGTTCAGCCTCTCCCTATAGCTCAAATCCTCCAATCCTGGCAACATCCTTGTAAATCTTTTCTGAACCCTTTCAAATTTCACAACATCTTTCCGATAGGAAGGAGACCAGAATTGCACGCAATATTCCAACACTGGCCTCACCAATGTCCTATACAGCTGCAACATGACCTCCCAACTCCTGTACTCAATACTCTGACCAATAAAGGAAAGCATACCAAATGCTTTCTTTACTATCTTACCTACCTGTGACTCTGCTTTCAAGGAGCTATGAACCTGCACTCCAAGGTCTCTTTGTTCAGGAACACTCCCTAGGACCTTACCATTAAGTGTACAAGTCCTGCTAAGATTTGCTTTCCCAAAATGTAGCACCTCGCACTTATCTGAATTAAACTGCATCTGCCACTTCTCAGCCCATTGGTCCATCTGATCAAGATCCTGTTGTAATCTGAGGTAACCCTCTTCGCTGTCCACTACACCTCCAATTTTAGTGCATCTGCAAACTTACTAACTGTACCTCTTATGCTCACATCCAAATCATTTATGTAAATGACAAAAGGTAGAGGGCCCAGCACCGATCCGTGTGGTACTCCACTGGTCACAGGCCTCCAGTCTGAAAAACAATCTTCCACCACCACCCTGTGTCTTCTACCTTTGAGCCAGTTCCGTATCCAAATGACTAGTTCTTTCTGTATTCCATGAGAACTAACCTTGCTAATCAGTCTCCCTTGGGGAAGCTTGTTGAACGCCTTACTGAAATCCATATAGATCACATCTATCACTCTGCCCTCATCAATCCTCTTTGTTACTTCCTCAAAAAACTCAATCAAGTTTGAGAGACATGATTTCCCACCCACAAAGCCATGTTTACTATCCCTAATCAGTCCTTGCCTTTCCAAATACATGTACATCCTGTCCCTCAGGATTCCCTCCAACAACTTGCCCACCACTGAGGTCAGGCTCACTGGTCGATAGTTCACTGGTTTGTCCTTACCACCCTTTTTAAACAGTGGCACCATGTTAGCCCCATGTGGCACCTCCAGTTTCAGGGACCTCACCTGTGACTATCGATGACATAAATATCTCAGCAAGAGACTCAGCAATCACTTCTCTAACTTCCCACAGAGTTCTAGGGTACATCTGATCAGGTCCTGGGGATTTATCCACCTTTACCCATTTCAAGACATCCAGCACTTCCTCCTCTGTAATATGGATATGTTTCAAGTCTAATGATCTTCATGAAAACACCCAATGTTTTGGCCTCAACTACTTTCGGTATCAGAGAATTCCACAAACTCACCACTCTATGACAGAAGACATTTCTCTTTATCTAAATCCTAAATGGACTACCTCATATCCTTAGACTTTGATCCTTGGTACTGGACCTCCTGTTGACATCCTTACTGCTTTTAACCTACTTAAACATATTAGACATTTGTAGGCTTCTATGAGATTCCCCCTCATTCTTCTACTTCCTAACTAATCCAATCTCTTTCCATACTTCAGCCCTACCATCCCAGGAGTCAGTCTGGTAAACCTTTTGCGGTCCCTCCAATATCAGAACTTCCTTCCTCAGATAAAGGAGACCAAAACTACACAAAAAAAACTTCAGGTGTGGTTTCACAGAGGCCCTGTATAATCGCAGTGGGATATCCCTGCTCCTGTACTCGAATCCTCTCACTATGAAGGCCAACATTCCATTAGCTTTTTCACCATCTACTGTACCTGCATGCTACTTCCAGTGACTGTTTTCACTGGTTATGCAAGGGCACCAGGTGTCATTGCACCTCCATCTTTTCCGGGCCATCACCATTCGGATAATAATCTGCCTTCTTGTTGTTGCTACCAAAATGCATTTATCTACATTATACTTCATCTGCCAAGCTTTTGCCCACTTACTAAACTCGTCCAAATCACATTGAAGCATCATTGCATCCTTCTCACCTTTCACCCTCCCCCACAGCTTTGTATCATCTCCAAAATACACATTTAATTTATCCTGCCTGCCACTGCCCTCTTGAAAGAAGGAAGAGGGAAAACAGAAGTAGAAGAAGACAGAGTGAGAAGCAAAAAGCAGAGCTAAGTGGAGAGAAATGGCAGAGAAAAGTGAAAGAAAATTAGTAACATCAAACATCAGAAACAGGCTAGAGAGGGATCTTATTCTCCAAGTTACCTTAGTCAAAACCATTGCTTGACTGGAAATGTAAATATAAAAAATATTCTCTGCTGCAATTTACTCTCCTGACTGAGAAATTATCTTTAGACCATAGAAAATGTGATTTCATACCTACTAACCAGTAATTGTCTGGATTTGAATTCAGGCATGAGTCTGTATGAATTAAAGTACTTGACTCATTTCATAACTATGAGTATAGTCAGTTTCTCAAACTGCAGAGTCATGTTTGGGTTCATTTTTATTCCTTCTTGTAGCAATTCAAAGAACAAAGAAAATTACAGCACAGGAACAGGCCCTTCGGCCCTCCAAGCCTGAGTCGATCCAGATCCTCTATCTAAACTTGTCACCTATTTTCTAAGGATCTTTATCCCTCTGATCCCTGTCTGTTCATGTATCTGTCTAAATGCATCTTAAATGACACTATCATGCCCACCTCTACCACCTCCGCTGGCAACGCGCACAGGCACCCACCACCATCTGTGTAAAGTACTTGCCACACATATCTCCCTTAATCTTTTTCCCTCTCATCTTAAACTAGTGACCCCTAGTAATTGATCCCCCACTCTGGGAAAAAGCTTCTTGCTATCCACCCTGTCTACAGTTATCATGATTTTGTAGACGCCAGTCAGGTTCCCCCTCAACCTCCATCATTCTAATGAAAATAATCCTAATCTACTCAATCTCTCTTCATAGCTATCTATACCAGGCAACATCCTCTCCAAAGCATCCACATATTTTTGGTAATGTGGTGACCAGAACTATACACAGTATTCCAAATGTGGCCAAACCAGAGTCATAGAACATAGAACATAGAACATAGAACAATACAGCACAGAACAGGCCCTTCGGCCCACGATGTTGTGCCGAACGTCTAACCTAGATTAAGTACCCATCCAAGTCACCCCTCATCCTTCGCCGTTCCAACGAGAAAAGGCCGAGAACTCTCAACCTATCCTTGTACGACTTCTTCTCCATTCCAGGCAACATCCTGGTAAATCTTCTCTGCACCCTCTCCAAAGCTTCCACATCTTTCCTAAAGTGAGGCGACCAGAACTGCACACAGTACTCCAACTGTGGCCTAACCAAAGTCCTGTACAGCTGCAACATCACTTCACGACTCTTGAATTCAATCCCTCTGCTAATGAACGATAATACTCCATAGGCCTTCTTACAAACTCTATCCACCTGAGTGGCAACCTTCAAAGATCTATGTACATAGACCCCAAGATCGCTCTGTTCCTCCACCTGACTAAGAACCCTACCATTAATCCTGTATTCCGCATTCTTATTTGTTCTTCCAAAATGGACAACCTCACACTTGGCAGGGTTGAACTCCATCTGCCACTCCTCAGCCCAGCTCTGCATCATATCTAAAAAGTCCTATACAACTGTAACCTGACCTGCCAACTCTTGCACTTGATACCAAGTCCGATGAAGAAAAACATACCGTATGCCTTCTTGACCATTCTATCGGCCTGCATTGCCACCTTCAGAGTACAATGGACCTGAACACGCAGATCTCTCTGTCCATCAATTTTCCCCAGGGCTTGTCTATTTACCGTATAGTTTGCTCTTGAATTGGATCTTCCAGATGCATTACCTCGCATTTGCCCGGATTTATATCTATCTGCCATTTCTCCACCCAACTCTCCAATCTATCTATACTCTGGTGCATTCTCTGATAGTCACCTTCACTATCTGCTACTCCACCAATCTTAGTGTCATCTGCAAACTTGCTGATCAGACCACCTATACCTGCTTTCAGATCATTTATTAGATTACTTACAGTGTGGCAACAGGCCCTACGGCCCAACAAGTCCACACCGACCCGCTGAAGAGCAACCCACCCATACCCCTACATTTACCCCTTACCTAATACTACGGGCAATTTAGCATGGCCAATTCATCTAACCTGCACATCTTTGGACTGTGGGAGGAAACCGGAGCACCCGGAGGAAACCCACGCAGACACGGGGAGTCCACACAGTCAGTCATCACAAACAACAGTGGTCCCAACATAGATCTCTGTGGAATACCATGGGTCACAGATCTCCATTTTGAGAAACTAGCTAGAACACCCTGGACCTTATGCGACTTCTCTTTCACCATCAGCCCACCATGGGAACCTTCTCAAACACCTTAATGAAATCCATGTATATAACATCTACAGCCCTTACCCAATCAATCAACTTTGTCACTTCCAATTATGTTGGTAAGACATGACCTTCCCTGCACAAAACCATACTGTCTATCACTAATAAGCCCATTTTCTTCCAATTATAAATAGATCATATCCCTCAGTATCTTCTCCAGCAGCTTCCCTACCACTGACATCAGGCTCACTATAATTACCTGGATTATCCCTGCTACCCTTCTTAAACAAGGGGGCAACATTTGCAATTGTCCAGTCCTCCGTGACCTCACCCATGTTCAAGAATGCTGTAAAGGTATCTGTTAAGGCCCCCGCTATTTCCTCTCTCGCTTCCCTCAGTAACCTGGGATAGATCCCATCCGGACCCAGGGACTTGTCCACCTTAATGTCTTTTAAAATACCCAACACTTCCTCCCTCCTTATGCCGACATGACCTAGAATAATCAAACATCTATCCCTAACCTCAACATCTATCATGTTCCTCTCCTTGGTGAATACTGACGCAAAGTACTCATTAAGAATCTCACCCATTTTCTCTGACTCCGCACATAACTTTCCTCCTCTGTCCTTGACTGGGCCAACCCTTTCTCAAGTTATCTTCTTGCTCCTTATATACAAATAAAAGGCTTTGGGATTTTCCTTAACCCTTTACTAAAGATATTTCATGACCCCTTCCAGTCCTTTTAATTCCTTGTTTCAGTTCGGTCCTACTTTCCAGATATTCTTTCAAAGCTTTGTCTGTTTGCAGTCGCCTAGACCTTGTGTTTATTTCCTTTTTCCTCTTAGCTCGTCTCACTGTTTCACCTGTCATTCATGAACTATTTAGAGAGGTTGAAACAATACTAATATTTAATGCATTTACATTGTTTATACCTCTCTGGAACATCAGTGGCATCATTTAACCTTCACTGTTCAATACAACTAGAAATTACCGAGTCACCTTTAACATAATCCCTGTAAATTAAACACAAACACTGCACAGAGTAAACCTGACCTCTTAGCTCTTGCTCACAAAGATTTGAGATGTGCAAAATAATTGTTACAAAGGAACGTATTCAACCCATTGCATTTGTGCTAGCCCTCTGAAAGAACAATTTACCTCATGCCATTCCTCTGCCTTTCTTCTGCATTTTCTTCCTTTTTAGATATTGATTCAATTCCATTTTGAAAGCCTGAATTTGGCCTGTCTTCACAAAACTCAGTGCATTCCAGATCCTAACCAATCATTGTGTGTAAATGTTTTTCATGTTGCCATTGTGTCTTTTGCAAATGATCTTAGATCTTTGCACTTTGGTTCTTCATCAGTCCACTAATGGATATAATTTCTCCCCGTTAAACCATCAGACCCCTTTTGAATGCCTCTACCAAGTCTCTTAACAAATAGCAACCTCTATTAGTGCATAATCTGCAAATTACTGTCTGATTCTCCCTGTTCCCCCACTAGAGAGGTTTGCTTTTAGCTGTTTAAACCTTGTGTGCAAAATCAGACATTTTATTCCCCAATGTCAAGAAACAAAAACAAAAATTAATTTAGAAACTCAGCAGATCTGACAGCATCTTGAAGAGAAAGCTGAGTTACTATTTTGAGACCAATAACCCTTCATCAAAGCCAATAATGTGATCGTTGACTCCTATTGCACTGATACAGAAAATCTTAATTTTCTACAAGATATTAAAGCCCAGTTGCTTCCTGTAAACCTTGTGCTTGATAACACAATCTGAAAACACTTGTAATCAAGAATATCTATATAAGGATTGTGTTTTTTAACGAGCTGTGCAGTGTATCTGTGCTCTCAAGTTAAATACAAGCTATTTAAGAGGCTGCTAAAAATTCATACTTTGAAATAAATACTTCTTTGGATTCAATGATATAAATAAGCAAGTGATCTGAGCAGTTTACATTTAAAAATGTAAAATAGAGCCAGAGGAACATCAAGGGGCCTTCAAGGCTGTTTCATCGTTTCATTAGATTATGACTGCTTCTAAACCTTTGCTGAGTATCCCTTAGCTGACAAAACTATATCGATTTCAATATTGAAAGTTTCCACTGATCCAGATTTCACAGCCTTTACAGTATAAATGCCAATTCTCAGTCCTCTTGAGTGGGATTTCACTTCTAAATGGTCAAACACTAATTTTAAGACTATATCCTATTTTTCTGGATTAACACACCAGAGAAAGTAGTTCAGCCGTATTGACACTTTCAAATGCCTTTATCATGTTAAACACTCCTCAATATTCTGTACACAAGGGAATACAAATGTAAAGAACGTGACACAACTTCATAATTTAACTTTATGCTCTGGTATCCATCTGTTCAATTTTTACTGTTCTCCTTCCAAGGCCAACAGATCCTGACTGAGCTTGGGTGCTCAAACACAAAAGCAGTATTTAAATGAGTTCTGATGAAGGCGCTATCCTTCTGAAATATCAATGCTTCGTTATAAATTTCAACTCCCTTGGGATAAAGGCCGATATTTCATTTGCTTTTTGGATTACTTTTGTACATGTGGGTAGAATCTTGTACATACTAAATCCAAAAGCGAAAGGGCATTTTTAAAACCTCAGTTATGAGATGTGGTTGTCAACAGCTGGACCTGCATTTATTGTCATGTCCGAAGATCAAGGGGCAACCAGGGAATAGGTGAATTTTGTTGGGATACATTTCACACAATGGGGTGCTGCAGACACAGGGAACCCATGTACCATGAAGGTTGCAAGGAAATGGGGCCACGGGGGTTAGAGTCAAGGCAAGTGAATGGCTGTCATTAATTTATCACTTGGGGTCCCATTTGGTGTGGGACCATTGAGCTTGGACCTTCCTGCCCAGACCCCAGATCCAAACCTTTCACATCAGCGACCACAAAAAGTATAGTTCATACATTCCCCCTTATCCACCCCCAATTCTTCTTACAAAACTGAACAGCACTTCTAAGCTGGAGGAGCATATAGGTGGCCAGACCTACATTTTAACCATCTTGTCAGTCTTCTACCAAGCATATAGTTGGTGTTTGCCAAAATAGTTAATTTGGCTGGTGTTATCATGCAAGGCACAGCTCAGCTTCAAGCATAACCATTAACATTTACAGCATTATAGAAGCGGGAATCTGCGCATGTGTGAAATTTAGAATAAAAATGGGTAGCACTGAGAGAACTCAACAGGTCAGCTGTGCAGAGAGAGAGAAAAAGAATTAATGTTTTAGCTGTGACCTTTCATCAGAAAATTACCTACCTACCTGGCTATCTACCCACACATACATCTACCTTTCTCTAAAATGTTTTATTTTCCTTCGTTTCAATAACGTATCTGCCTGTCATGATAGAAATGGATACTAAACCTGTAATTTATCAGCACAATTCAACTATAATTGGCTCCCACCTCTCTGCAGCCACTTCACATTGATATTCCACTAGCTATTTCTAGACAGAAGCAGTACAAAATGTTGTATAAATTATATAGTCAGACAATAAATCACGAAGATGCACAGAGATTTTCACCATTGGGAAGCTCACAAGTTCATTTCAGGATTTGCTTTTGTCCCAAAAATAAACAGCATTTAAATAAAAAAGAAAAATACATGATTGTAGTTCCTCATCCTGCCCCACATGACCTTTATATAATTAGTAGTTCTTTCAGAAATAAAAGATTGTTGCTAAGTATTCCTCATGCAAGTAACTTTATCAATGGTTATGTTCCTCATCTGCAATCCAAATTAATAATTTGCCTCTGATTGAACTTCATCACATAATAATTTGGAGCAATTTAAGATGGATTAACTGCTTGAACATGACGGGTTTCAATGATTAGATAACATCCATTTACCCTTGACCTATTTTTGTGGTATTTAATAAAGAGAGAATCATCACTGCAGTTTGCAAACTATAATATTGAATATGTTGCCTTATATTAGAAAATACCCGATATTTGAGTCAAATGCAATGTTGGAGGGTGAGGATGGGTGACAATCACCTGGCTGCCAACAGGACTTGGACATGATACCACCCCTGGGTCTTATCAAATCACCAAACTAACAGCTGGCCAACCTCCAAAGGATGAAATAGTGATGTGCATGAAGAAGCATGGCTCTTCTAACTCACTAAAATGGACATTTACACCCATACTTCTAAGCTAAGCAGAACACGCAATTCTGAAAAGAATGGAACAAGAATTACAATCAAGTCTGGCATGCATAACTTTATTCTTTCCAGCAGCAGTTTGTACATAGGAAACTGAAGTGAGAAACTTGAACTAGATTTGACCTCTCCTTCAATGTGATGTAATACATGTCTATTCACCTTCCCCACACTGGTACTCAGGACCCAGCAGTATGTGAGAACACAGTTTTATGGGAAGATCCTCTAATCTTGCCTTGCTGGGAATGTGAAGCAGGTCATGTAGTAAATTGTATAGTCAAATAATGAAATATATTTTTCCCTTTAACAGAGAAAACTTTCCAAGGCATTTGGAAATGAATGTTGCATGAGAATGCAAGAGATCAGAGAGGAAGGGATAAATGCTTTAAGATTTTTAAGTATGGATAGAAAAATGGCAAAAGATGTATTGGGAGAGAATTCCAGACAGCAGAACCAGTGAAAGCTCCACAATGAGGCATGAAGCAACAATGAATAAGAGAAGAATTCCAGAGGGGCAACAGGACATGAGGGAGAGATGGGATAAAACATGGAACATGATAATTAGGGAGCCAACTAAGGTCAACAAAAATGGGTGTAATGGATGCTTTAGACTCAAAGCAAGAATTGATGTGGGCTGTAAGATTTATGAAAAACTGGAAGTTATTAAGAGTGAAAGATGGGAAGCCAGAAAGGAATTGAATCAAGCATGGGGAGAAAGTGAGGACTGCAGATGCTGGAGATCAGAGTAGAAAAGTGTGGAAAATCACAGCCAGTGTGGCAGTATCTGAGGAGCAGGAGAATCAATGTTTTGGGAGAACAGTGGAGAACTTTCCAGGAATTTTTCAAAGTACTCAGCAAACGTATATGCCAGTGAAAAGGAAGGACTGTAGGAAAAGGGATAATCTGGCATGGGTGTTTAAGGAAATAATGGAGGCTATCAAATTGACAGAGAAGGCATACAAATTGGCCGAGATCATTGGGATAGTGGAAGATTGGTTGAAATTTAAGTGTCAACAAAAAGCCACAGAAAGAGCCACAAAGAAAAGTAAGACAATGTGAGAAAAAAACTACCTCAGAATATAAAGACAGATAGCAAGTTTCTATAAGTATACAAAACAAAAAATAATGGCTAAAGTAAACACTGGTCCTTTAGAGGATGAGAAGGGGATTTAGTAACAGGATAGGAGGAAATGGCTGAGGCATTGAGCGGTTATTCTGTGTTGATCTTCACAGTGGAGGACATCAACAACATGCTAGTAATTGACAAAGAGATGAAGATAGGTGAGGACCTGGAAGCAATCATTATCCTGAGGTAGTGTTGGGCAAGTCAATGGAGCTAAGGATAGACAGGTCTCCTGGCACTGATGGAATGTGTATTGTTTTTAAGTGGAACCTACAGAAAGTCTGAAGTAGTGAGTAGAGTGGGTTCTTTCTTGATTATATGTTTTTTGAGATATGTCTCTTGATTAAATTTAAAATATAAGCCACAACTATTAATTTAACCTGGGGCAGTGTTTTATAGAGGAATAAGACAGTGTTATTTTCTGGGTCTGTAGATTGTGAAGGAGCAAAAATGGCCTTTAGTACAGTGCTATGTACTTCTTGTCAGATGTGGGAGTTTAAAGAGAGTTTAAGGGTTACTGCGGATTATATCTGCAATAAATGCTGTTGGTTCCAAATCTTACCAGATTGAATGGATCAGTTGGAGAGACAGTTAGAAGCAATGGGGAATTTGCAACAGCAACAGTATGTGATGTATGGCAGTTATAGGAAGGGGGAAAGTCTCAGATACAGTCACATAGATGGGTTAACTCCAGGAAAGGTAAGAGAGGTAGGCAGCTAGTGCAGGAGCCTTTTGTGGCTATCCCCATTTCAAACAAGTATGCTTTTTTGGAAAATGTAGGGGGTGATGGATTCTCAGGGGAACATAGCACGAACAGCCAAGTTTCTGGTATTGAGACTGGCTCAAATGCAATGAGGGGTATGTCGGGTTCCAAGAGATGAATTGTGTTAGGGGACTCTCTAGTCCGAGGTACAGACAGACATTTCTGTGGCCAGCAGTGAAAAATCAGAATGGTGTGTTGCTTCCCTGGTGCCAGGATCAAGGATGTCTCAGAGAGGGTGCAGAATGCTCTCACGGGGGAGAGGGGCCAGCAAGAGGTCATTGTCTACATTGAACCAACAACATAGGAAGGGAAAAGGTTGAGA
>NC_057710.1:137601598-137614445 GCF_004010195.1 Chiloscyllium plagiosum | reverse complement strand
GAAGTGATTGCTGGACCTCTTGCTGAGATATTTATATCATCAATAGTCACATGTGAGGTGCTGGAAGACTGGAGGTTGGCTAACATGTTGCCATTGTTTAAGAAGGGCGATAAGGACAAGCCAGGGAACTATAGACCGGTGAGCCTGACGTCAGTGGTGGGCAAGTTGTTGCAGGGAATCCTGAGGGACAGGATGTACATGGATTTGGAAAGGCAAGGACTGATTAGGGATAGTCAACATGGCTTTGTGAGCGGGAAATCATGTCTCTCAAACTTGATTGAGTTTTTTGAGGAAGTAACAAAGAGGATTGATGAGGGCAGAGTGATAGATGTGATCTATGTGGACTTCAGTAAGGCATTCGACAAGGTTCCCCATGGGAGACTGATTAGCAAGGTTAGATCTCATGGAATACAGGGAGAACTAGCCATTTGGATACAAAACTGGCTCAAAGGTAGAAGACACAGAGTGGTGGTGGAGGGTTGTTTTTCAGACTGGAGGCCTGTGATCAGTGGATTGTCACAAGGATCGGTGCTGGGCCCTCTAGTTTTTGTCATTTACATAAATGATTTGGATGCGAGCATAAGAGGTACAGTTAGTAAGTTTGCAGATGACAGCAAAATTGGAGGTGTAGTGGACAGCGAAGAGGGTTACCTCAGATTACAACAGGATCTTGACCAAATGGGCCAATGGGCTGAGAAGTGGCAGATGGAGTTTAATTCAGATAAATGTGAGGTGCTGCATTGTGGGAAAGCAGGACTTATACACTTAATGGTAAGGTCCTAGAGAGCGTTGCTGAACAAAGAGACCTTGGAGTGCAGGTTCATAGCTCCTTAAAAGTGGAGTCACAGGTAGATAGGATAGTGAAGAAGGCATTTGGTATGCTTTCTTTTATTGGTCAGAGTATTGAGTACAGGACATTGGTTAGGCCACTACTGGAATATTGCGTGCAATTCTGGTCTCCTTCCTACCGGAAAGATGTTGTGAAACTTGAAAGGGTTCAGAAAAGATTTGCAAGGCTGTTGCCAGGGTTGGAGGATTTGAGCTATAGGGAGAGGCTGAACAAGTTGGGGCTGTTTTCCCTGGAACATTGGCGGTTGAGGGGTGACCTTATAGAGGTTTACAAAATTATGAGGGGCATGGATAGGTTAAATAGACAAAGTCTTTTTCCTGGGGTCGGGGAGTCCAGAACTAGAGGGCATAGGTTTATGGTGAGAGTGGAAAGATATAAAAGGGACATAAGGTGCAACCTTTTCTGGCAGAGGGTGGTACGTGTATGGAATGAGCTGCCAGAGAAAGTGGTGGAGACTGATACAATTGCAACATTTAAAAGGCATCTGGATGGGTATCTGAATCAGAAGGGTTTGGAGGGATATGGGCCGGATGCTGGTAGGTGGGACTAGATTGGGTTTGGAATATCTGGTCGGCATGTACAGGTTGGACCGAAGGGTCTGTTTCCATGACTCTATAAAATAAATGGTGGGAGAAATAGCAAATGCACTTGTAGTAATTTTCCAAAATTCATTAGACTCCTGGGGCAGTTCCAGCAGATTGGAAAACAGCAAATATGACTCCACTGTTTAAAAAGGGAGGTAGACAAAAGATGGGGAATTATAGACCAGTTAGCTTAACTTCTATAGCGGCAAAGTGCTTGAGAATATTATCAAGGAAGAAATAGCAAGGCATATAGACAGAAATTGTTGTATTGGGCACATGCAGCCAGGGTTTATGAAAGGCACGTCATGCTTAACTAATCTTTTGGAATTCTATGAAGACATTACAAACACGGTGGACAATGGGGACCCAGTAGATGTAGTGTATCTAGATTTCGAAAAGGCATTTGACAAGATGCCGCACAAAAGGCTGCTGCATAAGGTAAAGATGCAATGTGCTATGGGCAATGTATTAGTATGTATAGAGGATTTGTTGACCAATAGGAAGCAAAGAATAGGAGTAAATAAGTATTATTCTGGCTGGCAATCAGGGACTAGTGGTGTGCCTCAGGGATCAATGTTGGGACACAATTATTCACAATTTACACTGATGATTTGGAGTTGGGGATGACGTGTAGTGTGTCAAAGTTTGCAGACGGCACTAAGATGAGTGGTAGAACAAAATGTGCAGAGGACTGTGAAACTTTGCAAAGGGTCATAGATAGTTTCAGGTGATTGGGCAAAGGTCTGCCAGATGGAATACAATGTTAATAAATGTTAAGTCATCCATGTTGGTAGGAATAACAGTAAAAAGGACTATTACTTCAATGGTAAAAAGTTGCAGCATGCTGCTGTGTAGAGGGACCTGAGTGTTCTTGTGCCTGAATTACAGAAGGTTGGTCTGCAGCTGCAACAGGTAATTAAGAAGGCAAATGGAATTTTGTCCTTCATTGCTAAAGGTATGGAGTTTAAAAGCAGTGGGATTATGTTGCAGCTGTACAGGGTGCTGGTGAGGCCACACCTGGAGTACTGTGTGCAGGTTTGGTTTCTTACCTGAGAAAGGATGTACTGGCAATGGAAGAGGTGCAGAGGAGGTTCACTAGGTTGATTCCGCAATTGAGGGGATTAATTTATGAGGAGAGACTGAGTAGGCTGGGATTATATTCATTGGAATTTAGAAAAATGAGGGCCAGATTTTATAGAAACATATAAATTATGAAGGGAATAGATAAGATAGAAGTAGGTGGGTGAAACTAGGACAAGAGGGCTTAGCCTCAAAATTAGGGGAAACAGATTTAGGACTGAATTGAGAAGGAACTTCTTCATCCAGAGGGTTGTGAATCTATGGAATTCCCTGCCCAGTGAAGGGATTGAGGCTTCCTCAGTAAATGTCTTTAAAGTTAAGAGAGATCATTTTTTGAACAATAAATGAATTAAGGGTTATGGGGAGAGGGTGGATAAGTGGAGCCGTGCAGACCAACCTTCTGTAATTCAGTCACTTTGCTGGGAAGTATAGAGGTGTAGACTATTTTCTAAGTGGGGAAAAGATTTGCAAATCTGAAATACAAAGGGATTTGTGAATCCTATTCAGGATTCTCTTAAGGTTAACATGTAGGTTCAGGTGACAGTTGGGAAAGCAAATGCAATGTTAGCATTCATTTCAAGAGGACCAGTTGCAAGAACAGAGATGTATGACTGAGGCTGAATAAAGCTCTAAACAGATCACATTTGGAATACTGTGCGCAGTTTTGGGTCCTGTACCTAAGAAAGGATGTGCCAGCATTGAAGGATGTCTAGAGGAGGTTTACAAGAATTATCCCAGGAATGAAGGACTTGTCATATGAGATCCAGTTGAGGTCTCTGAGTCTGTACTCAATGACATTTAAAAGGATATGGGAGGATCTGATTGAAACTTACAGAATACTGAGAGGCCTAGATAGAGTAAACTTGGAGAGTCTAAGGACTTAAGGGCACAGTCTCAGAGAGAAGGGATGCCCTTTCAAACGGAGATAAGGAAGGATTTCTTCAGCTAGAGGGTGGTGAATCTGTGGAAGGTATTGCCATAGAAGGCTGTGGAGGCCAAGTCATTGAGTGTATTTAAGACAGAGGTAGATAGGTCCTTCATTAGTGAGGGGAATCAGTTCGAGGGAGAAGGTAGGAAAATCGAGTTGAGAAACCTACTAATTGTGATTGAATGGTAGAGCAGACTTGATGCTCCAATTCACCTAATTCTACTCCTGTATCTACCTCCATGAAATAGAATGAAAATTTAATAGCCTCTTTAAATGATCAGACAAAACCTGAATTTAGGGATGACAACTTAAGATTGAGATGAATGTGAATTTCTTCTGTCAGAGGGTTGAGAGGTTTTGGAATTCCTTGCCACAGAGAACTGTAGGGGATGAGTCTTTTGCATATTTAAGGATAAGATAGACAGATTCTTGATCAGTAGGGTTATGGGGAAAAGGTAGAATAATGGACATGAGGAGTGTAGGATCAGCCATGATCCTATTGAATGGTGTAGCAAGTTCGAGAGGCTGTACAACCTAATCCTGTTCCTATTTATTGTTGCCTTATAGTTTTATGAACATAGAACACTTTGCTGAAATAACCTTTGAAACTCAGCTGAATATTCAAAATGATACAATGATGGCTTTTGGGCTAATGTCAATGAAGGACTCAGTTGAAACTGCCATTTCACCTAAAACTACAACAGATGGTCTGACTATCAAAGCAATCCAGCAAAGTATCTTTCTCTAACACTCAGTGACAGCTGTGTAGCCTTTTTATTTAAGTTTAAGGAACAAGGAATTGAAAACTTCAGATCGTGACAGTTATACAGACTTAATTCACCCTTTAAGTTTGCTTATGTGCATTCTCTCAATTAGTAACACTTGCTCTGCGGGTTAATGATTTTGCAACATCTATCTTGGGATCGGTGTGAATTCCGAGTTCAAATGGCTTTGTTGAGTGCAGGTTTCCTTTCCCCTAATAAAGAGAATTGGATCCATCAGAAGTGATTGTGGGGCTTCTGTACTGGAGTTCCACTCATAATGTTTAATGGTCCATAGTGTTTTCTTCACTCCACTAAAATCCAGCCCTGTGACTAATGACATGATAATACAATGATGATAGATACAGCACATCTCAAGGGATAACACTTTCTTGATATCTGTGTGACATAAAGAGAGCATTTTGTGGTTTGTTTGAGTAAGTGCAGAATTCAAGCCTTGTGCATGCCTGAAGAACTGACAGATCTACTCTGAGCTAGAAAACCCTCCTTGTACCTGACTAATGCCAATAAAAGGACCATACCTTTAATAATTTCAGACAAACTATTTTAAGTGGAAGAGTAGCAAAGTTTAAATTCTGAATAAAATAGCAACTTTACAAGGCCACCACAAATGAAAAAACAAATGTCAAAACTCTAGGTCTGATGATTCATTGCATAATGTTCAGCAGTGCAACTTGCAAAATATTTTTGGTGTCTGTGCTGCTGCATGGGTACGCTGTGCCCCAACCTTCAATTGTGAGCAGCATTTCCTGATACAGAATCCAATAGCGATTCTGTTATGTGGAGTCTTCTCCCACAAGATGAATTATGGTGCATCCATCTGTGCACACAATGTTGGCACAGGGATACAATGCTATCAATATCAACAGCCACTTAACCCAGTTAACGTATAATAATGATTAATGCTTAAAGCCAAACCATTATAAAATAATTGGCTGTTTGATGTACAATTGGTACTTGGATGAATAATATCAATGAGTGGGTAATCAGAAAACAAAATAATGTCAATTACCTGTTACCATTTCTAATAGCGGTTAACAATTGAATGGAATAGTCTTTTACATATGGATTAGAGATATAGTAGGTGGCCAACTGTTTTCAATAAACAATTTAGAGCAATCAGGACCTATTTGTGCATTAAGACTACTCAAACTGAAAAACGACAGGGTTGACACAGGATTAGGTCTTCATAATTTTAAGTCTAGTAATAACTAGTACAAAGCTAAAATATGAGACTTGAATGCCTCTACCAACAAACAGCTGATACCATAAAAATACCAAAAAAACCTAAAAATAAACATGGCATGTTCATCACTGTATAATCCTTTATATTGATGGTCACCCTACTAAAGAGGTGTGATAGAAATATAAACTGGGCATGAAGAACCAGCAACATGTTCCTGGTGTGTTGAAAACATTAAAATGTTATTATCCTCCTTAGTGTTGTAAGGTACTGTATGAGAAACCAACGGGCTTCAAACATTGCCACAGAGAAATGAATTGCCTGCTAGACGATCTGAATAACCACTTCTTATCTACAACAGCTCTCCAGTAAAACCCAGGGCCAGTCTACTATACAAGATAAAATGAAACAAAATTTTCTACATTTTTACTTTCACTGCCTGGTTATTAATCTGGTAGGGTCTAGATTAGAGTGGTGCTGGAAAAGCACAGTAGGTCAGGCAGCATCCGAGGAGCAGAAAATCAACATTTTGGGCAAAAGCCCTATCAATCATGTAATCGCCCATCCAAATTAGAATCAATTGATATTTATTCTGCTGTTCTCAGTGAAATGAAAATAGGACAGCTTCCAGATAGAATTGGTAATCTGTCCTGCTAAATTAACACCCAGGCAGTTGAAAATGAAAATTGACCAATGGGGCAACATTTTCATGGAGTTATGCTGATACTAAAGGGTCTGCCCCCATTTGCAGCAGCAGGACTATTTTTTGCCAGTGAGGTGAGAGGGAAGGATGTGAATTATACAGACAGGACCATTTGAAGTCAAGGCTGAAATCAAATAGGCCCCACTTGCACTGTTCCAAGTTCCTTGTCCTGTAGTATGGGATTTATATATAGATGGCAAAGAAATTCTGTTAGGCAACATTATTAAAACCTTGGTACTTTAAACCTGAGAAATATCCTTCAATAGTCAACCAGAATTAAAGAAACAGATACCTGCAGCTGAAGTTCTTCTATTGACAGACCATCTGGTGTAGTGTAGGTAAAAAAAAAAGACCATCAGTTTCAATAAATGTCATTGTTGGCATTGCGCAAGGCCTGTTATTACAACTGAGCCCCTTACAAATGCTTAGCTTAATTTCAAAAGCAGAAAACCATTTGTCTCAGTGGGATGCTGAATTTACATTTTGATTGACATTGTTATATCGTAGGCAGCTATCTCTGGAATGACACCTTAACAATCAAATAGAAATTGATTATTTTTTGTAATAGATTGATCAGTTGAAGCAATTACAAATGTTCAAAGGAGTTCATTAACCAGAGATTTATTTTCTATATTAAGTGTGTACATATGAGAGCTCTCTTAAATTGATAGAAGTTAATGATTTTTCCAATTCACAAGATTCCAGAGGTCTGCTCATTGTGGTTACTAGGCATATAACCAACAAGGTGGCATCAGAGCATAAGGTAATATGAGGGTCTGAAGTGGCATGGAGGAGACACAAGCAATGGAAAAGATAAATGAAGGTAGATGAAATGCGAGGGTTTAGAATCATAGAATTCCTATAGGGTGGAAGCAGGCAATTCTGCCCATTGAGTTCACACAGACCCTCTGAAGGGCATCCCACCCAGACCCAAACCCCCTACTCTATCCCTGTAACCCTACATTTCCTAAGGATAATCCACTTACTCTCCACATCCTGGACACTATAAGTAATTCAGCATGGCTAATCCACCTCACCTGTACAACTTCGTTACATAGGAAGAAACAGAGCAATCAATAGGAAACTCATGCAGATACGGGCAGAATGTGCAAATATCACAGTCATCCGAGGGTGGAATCAAACCCGGATCCCTGGTACTAAGAGGCAGCAGTGCTAACCACTGAGCCATAGTGCTCTGGGGAGAGAATGAGAAGCAAGTTAACAGTCTTTTGGGAACAAAGGACTTCTAACCAGATCATGCCTCCATCCAGCAAAGCGAAGATGATGCATACAGGGCCCGATTCCATGGAGACGCGTCCACAGAGTCGGAAGAGTTCCTAACTCAAGCATTGCGTATTCATGGTGAAAATCCACCTCATTTAATCAGAGTCACTTCTCTTTATGGGTATGGAAAGTGTAGAGTGCCAACTTGAGGATTCAAGATGACTAGGGTCAACAAACAGGATACCAGCCAAAAGTTTCGCACATTTGGTCTGATTGATGAGTTTAGCTATCATAACAAGGTCAGGATTATTTTTGAACTTATCTTGACCTCATTGAAATCTTTAAAAACTTACCCCAAGCGTGGGAGTCCTCCATTTCTGTTTTCCAGCAGCAGCAGCAACTCAAAGGGCAGGAGCTTGCACCAGGGGCCTGCCGGGAGCGGTGAGTCACTGATTTGTGCTTTTAAATTTGAAGTCAGAGAGCAAAGGTTTCTGGGAAAGGAGGGGCTTCTTATTTTTATTTCTGTACAGCTATATAAGTTAGTGTTTTCTCAACCCAAGATCGTACCCTTGTAGGGCCTCCCACCCAATCACCTCCTCTAACCTTAAAGACCAGGGGCATATCAGGTAAGCGTCTCTTCGTTTTTACTTTGTGATAAGGGGGCCAGCAGGGATGTCAGTGCAGGGAGAGCAATGTTCCTCCTGCATTATGTTTGAGGTCAGGGACGCCATTACTGTCCCATCCAAGTACATCTGCAGGAAGTGCACTCCACTCTCGCTCCTCCAAGACAGTGTTAGGGAACTGGAGCGGGAGCTGGATGAATGTCGGATCATTCGGGAGGCAGAGGCTGTGATAGATAAGAGTTACAGAGAAGTAGTTACTCCTAGATATGAAGAAAGCTGGAGACTGTTCGAAGGGGGAAAAAACAGTCAGTGGAGGGATCCCCTGTGGTTGTTCCACTAAAAAACATGTATACCATTTTGGATACTGTTGAGGGGGACAACTTACCAGGGGTATGCAGTGGGGCCCAGGTCTCTGACGCAGAGCCTGTCCCTGTTGCACAGAAGGGAAGAAGGGAAAGGAGGAGAGTTTTAGTCATTGGGGACTCAATAGTTAGAGGCTCAGATAGAAGGTTTGTTGGGAACGAACAAGGATCACAGTTGGTGTGTTGCTTCCCAGATGCCAGGGTCCGTGATGTCTCGGATCGTATCTTTGGGGTCCTGAGGGGAGAGGGTGACCAGCCTCAAGTTGTTGTCCATGTAGGTACCAACAACAGAGGTAGAAAGAGGGATAGGGATGTAAGGCAGGATTTCAGGGAGCTAGGGTGGAAGCTGGGAGCTAGAACAAACAGAGTTGTTATCTCTGGTTTGTTACCCGTGCCACGTGATAGCGAAGCAAGGAATAGGGAGAGATATCAGCTGAACATGTGGCTGCAAGGATGGTGCAGGAGGGAGGGTTTCAGGTTCTTGGATAATTGGGGCTCATTCTGGGGAAGGTGGGACTTGTACAAACAGATCGGTCTTCACTTGAACCAGAGTACTAATATCCTGGGTGGGCAATTTGTTGGTGCTATTCGGGGGGGGTTTAAACTAACTAGGGGGATGGGAACCGGATGTGTAGTTGCAGTGCACAGGAGGATGAGAGTAGGGAGGAAAGGAACAGGATTTCAGGGTCACAGCAATGTGCTGGCAGACAACAAATTGATTTGAAGTGTGTCTACTTCAATACTAGAAGTATCTGAAATAAGGTAGGTGAGCTTGCAACATGGATAGGTACCAGGGACTTCGATGTGTTGGCCATTTCAGAGACATGGATAGAGCAGGGTGAGGAATGGATATTGCAGGTTCCAGGGTTTAGATCTTTCATTAAGAACAGGCAAGGCGGTAAAAGAGGGGGAGGCGTGGCCTTGTTAGTCAAGGATAGTATAAGAGAACTTTTGATGAGGACTTGTCTATTGCGGTAGTGTGGGCTGAGGTTAGAAACAGGAGAGGAGAGGTCACACTGCTTGGAGTTTTTTTATAGGCCTCCACAGAGTTCCAGGGAGGCAGAAGAGAGGATTAGCAAAATTATTCTGGGTAGGAGTGAAAGGAACAGGGTGGTCATTATGGGGGACTTTAACTTCCCCAACATTGACTGGAAATGCTATAACTCTAGTACGTTGGGTGAATCAGTTTTTGTCCAACGTGTACAGGAGGGTTTCTTGACACAGTATGTCGAAGGGCCGACAAGAAGGGAGGCCACACTGGATCTGCTGGTTGGTAATGAACCAGGCCTGGTGTTTGATTTAGTGGTAGGTGAGCACTTTGAAGAGAGTGACCATAATTCAGTTACATTTAATTTAGCGATGGAAAGGGATAGGTACATGCCTATCGATGGGGCAAGGGCAATTAAAATGCAATTAGGCAAGAATCAGGATGCATAGAATGGGGTAGCAAAATACAGGGGATGGTTTAAGGAACAGATATTGCGTGTCCTTGATAAGTATGTCCCTGTCAGGCAGGGAGGAAGTGATAAGGTAAGAGAACCGTGGTTTACTACAGAAATTGCATCTCTTGTTAAGAAGAAGAGGGATGTGTTGATGAGGCAAGATGGTTCCGATGAGGCAATGGAGAGTTACAGATCAGCTCGGAAGGATTTAAAAAGAGAGTTAAGAAGAGCAAAGAGAGGACATGAGCAGTCTTTAGCAAATACAATAAAGGAGAACCTTAAAGCTTTCTATAGGTATGTGAGGAATAAAAGGATGATTAGGGTAGGAATAGGGCCAGTCAAAGACAGAAGTGGAAAGTTGAGTGGGGACCCTGTGGAGATCAGAGAGTGTTAAATGAACATTTCTCATCGGTTTTCACTCAGGAAAAGGAGAATATTGTAGAGAAGAAGAATGAGGTACGAGATATTAGACTAGAAAGGATCAAGGTTAGTTATGAACAGGTGTTATCAATTCTAGAAGGAGTGAAAGTAGACAAGTCCCCTGGGCCAGATGGGATTTATCCGAGGATTCTCTGGGAAACTAGGGAGTTGATAGCAGAGCCCTTGGCTTGGATATTTGAGTCGTCATTTAGTACCAGCTTTAGTACCAGAGGACGGAAGGATTGGAAATGTTGTGTCCTTGTTCAAGAAAGGTAGTAGAGATGACCCAGGTGATTATAGACCAGTGAGCCTTACTTCTGTTGTAGGAATGGTTTTGGAAAGGATTATAAGATTTATAATCATCTAGCAAGCAATAATTTGATTTCAGATAGTCAACATGGTTTCATCAAGGTCAGGCCGTGTCTTACAAACCTCATTGAGTTTTTTTGATAAGCATGTAGATGAGGGTAGGGCAGTTGACGTAGTATCCATGGACTTCAGTAAAGCCTTTGATAAGGTTCCACATGGTAGGCTGTTGGAGAAAATGCAGAGGCATGGAATGGAGGGTGATTTAGCAGTTTGGATAAGAAACTGGCTTTCTGAAAGAAGGAAGCAAGTAGTGTTTGATGGAAAATATTCAGCCTGGAGTCCAGTTACTAGTGGTGTGCCACAAGGATCTGTTTTGGGACCACTGCTGTTTGTCATTTTTATAAATGACTTAGACGCAGGCATAGGTGGATGGATTAGTAAGTTTGCAGAAGACACTAAAGTCGGTGGAGTCGTGGACAGTTTGGAAGAATGTTACAGGTTGCAGGGGGACTTGGAGACTTGGATAAACTGCAGAATTGGGCTGAGAGGTGGCAAATGGAGTTCAATGCAGCTAAACATGAAGTGATGCACTTTGGGAAGAATAACAGGAAGGCAGAGTATTGGGTCAACGGAAAGATATGCAGAGGGATCTTGGAGTCCATGTACATAGATCCCTGAAAGATGCCAACCAGGTGGATAGTGCTGTTAAGAAGGCCTATGGTGTGTTAGGTTTCATTCGTAGAAGGATTGAGTTCCGGAGCCGCAATATCATGCTGCAACTATACAAAACGCTGGTGCGGCCACACTTGGAATATTGTGTACAGTTCTGGTCCCCATATTTCAGGAAGGATGTAGAAGCATTGGAAAAGGTGTAGAAGAGATTTACCAGGATGTTGCCTGGTCTGGAGGGAAGGTCTTTATGAGGAAAGGCTGAGAGACCTGGGCCCATTCTCATTGGAAAGAAGAAGGCTAAGAGGGGATTTGATAGAGGCATACAAGATGATCAGAGGATTAGATAGGGTAGACAGTGAAAGTCTTTTTCCCAGGATGATGACGTCAGCTTGTACGAGAGGGCATAACTACAAATTGAGGGGTAATAGATTTAAGATAGATGTCAGAGGCAGGTTCTTTACGCAGAGAGTGGTAAGGGCATAGAATGTCCTACCTGCTAATGTAGTTAACTCAGCCACATTAGGGAGATTTAAACAATCTTTAGATAAGCACAGGGATGATTTTGGGATAGTGTAGGGGGATGAGCTGAGAATAGTTCACAGGTCGGTGCAACATCGAGGGCCGAAGGGCCTGTTCTGTGCTGTATTGTTTCATGTTCTATGTTCTATGAAAACAGTAAGCTCAAAATGATAAGAAAATCAGAGAATGTGTCACCCTAAGCTCAAGCTCTTCTTCATGAGTCTTGGCAGCTGCCTGCCCATGGCTGCAGCCTCTGAGAAAACATTGGGGCTGTCATTATGGTTTCCACAGGCTTGTGCTATTGGGTTGTGGGAATTCAGATCCACATTTATGTAAAGTCCTTCACTCCTATCATAACTGCTCAAATTCCGACAAGGAAAGATTTATTGCAAGTCCCTTTGAACCCTGTATATTTTCCAAATAAATCATGGGATGTGACAAAGATGTCAATTTTTGGATATTACTGTTGTCATTGAAGTGAAAATGAATGGGTGAGTTTTGACAGGCCTTAATGGGAAAACAAGTGTGAATGTCAGGCTAGTCTGCAGTCAGGAGGTTGAGAAAGCATTTACCGAAGTGAGAGCTGTCAGACTGTATCTAAAGAGGACGCCAAAGCTGAAACATATCTGTGCTAATCGTGGTCCACTAATGACTCAAAGTTGTGAATTAATGCAGTGCGTGGGCGCCAGGAAATTTTCGGATGGGAAACGTGAAAGTACGGGTTTCCATTATTGCAACTCAAGTTAATTGCATTTCAGGGGTTCGCTGACGATAGTTGGTGGATTGACCTTCAGGCCATCAGTCAGGCTTGAAGGTAGCCTGGAACAAATTTCAGGTCCGTCTGACATCATTACTGTTGTGGTGGAGTGGGTAGTTCATTGAGTCAGACATTAGGGATGGCAGACATTGTGGAAGGCAGACGGTCATGGGCAAAGCAGGATCACAGCAGAGAGAGAGAGTAGTAGAGGGTCAACTGTAAATGGAACTGACGAACATGGGGCAAGTCAGATGATCAACAAGGGAATTAAATCACTGTAGGGTAAACAGGATTATTTCCATAGCATTAGGATTTGAGAGTTAATACTTGGGACTGTGTAAATAGTGAGGAGAAAGTGAAGTCTGCAGATGCTGGAGATCAGAGCTGAAAATGTGTTGCTGGAAAAGCG
>NC_057710.1:137579307-137601556 GCF_004010195.1 Chiloscyllium plagiosum | reverse complement strand
AATGAGGAAACTGGTGAAATCCGTGTTCATCCCTTGTGGTTGGAGGGTTCCTAGGGGGAAGATGAGGCGCTCTTCCTCCAACCGTTGTGTTGTTGTGGTCTGGCGATGGAGGAGTCCAAAGACCTGCATATCCTTGGTGGAGTGGGAGGGGGAGTTGAAGTGTTGAGCCACAGGGTGGTTGGGTTGGTTGGTCCAGGTGTCCCAGAGGTGTTCTCTGAAACGCTCCGCAAGTAGGCGGCCTGTCTCCCCAATATAGCCTGATGAAGGGCTTTTGGCCGAAATGTCGATTTCGCTGCTGCTTGGATGCTGCCTGAACTGCTGTGCTCTTCCAGCACCACTAATCCAGAATCTGGTTTTCAGCATCTGCAGTCCTTGTTTTTACCTCATTGTTTTTACCTCATTATCTGGGTGAAAGCCAAATGCTGTGGCCAAAAGTCAGATGTTGCTGGGTCAAATAAACCCAGAATAAAACCTCTCTTCATAGATTAGACTTTGATTTTATTTCTTTTTTGTTGTTAAGGTGGTGGTTAGTTACTGACACTGATTCACACAAATCCACAGATGTTCTTTAACAACAGATTACAGAAGTTTATTACACAGAAGAATAAATATAGAAGGCAGTTTAAAAAGATTTAGAGACAGAGAGTTGCACAGCAAGGAAACAGACCCTTTGGTCGAACTCATCCATGTCAACCAGATACCCTAAACTGATCTAGTCCCATTTGCCAGCATTTGGCTCATCCACATGCCTTTCACATGTTGTAATTATACCAGCCTCCACCACTTCCACTGGCAGCTCATTCCATACACACATCACCCTACACATAAAAAAGTTGCCCTTTTGGTCCTTTTTTTATCTTTCTTGTCTCACCTTAAACCTATGCTCTCTAGTTCTGGACTCCCCTACCCCAGGGAAAAGAACTCGTCTATTTACCCAATCCATACCCCCTCATGATTTTCTAAACCCCTGTAAGGTCACTTCTCAACCTCTAAATTCCAGGGAACTTAGCTCCAGCCTATTCGGCCTCTCTCAAACCCTTAAACCATAACTAACATCCTTGTAAATCTTTTCTTCACACTTTCAAGTTTAACAATGCCTTTCCTATATCAGAATTGAATGCAGTATTCCAAAAATGACCTAACTAATGTCCTGTACAGTGCAACACAATGTCCTAATTCCTATACTCAATGCACTGACCAATAAAGACCAGTGTACCAAGTGCCTTCTTCACTATCCTGTCTAACTGCAACTCCACCTTCAAGGAACTATGCACCTACTCTGCTTGCTCAGTAACACTCCCCAGGCCCTTACCACTTTGTTGCAAGATGGCGATAGAGTACAACACTCCAGCAGAGCTCATCCACTCCACCCATTCTTCTTCCTTTCTTGTCTTTTTCTTTCTCTTAGTGCTTTTCTCCTCTTGTTCTCCATTTTCTGTCTTCGACTCACAATCTCCAGCGACAAAAAACTTCTGGCCTCTGGACAATGATGATTCCTGGCCTCCAACAAGTGATGACTCCTGGCCTGACGCAGCTGCCTCCTCCCAGGGGAGCCCCTGGTGTGATGTGTTGCCGATGCAGTGTGGAACCACGCCCAGCACACATTGGAAGCTAGGTGCCAGAGTGGTCTTTTGGACTGAACTTTTACTTCTGTAATGCTGGACGTTTTATTTCTCTATTGCCCAAGATTTTGTAACTAAAGAAGCTGTCCCTAAGGACTCTTGTATTTAAGTCAGAACTGTAATTGGCGATGTATAAATGTTTCACAATACTCATTGAGTATATGTGACAATGAAGGCTATTCTATTAGATTTGATTAGATTACTTACAGTGTGGAAACAGGCCCTTCGGCCCAACAAGTCCACACCGAACCGCCGAAGACTCTGATGGCAGTAAAAGTGAAGACACCAGTCTTGAATGATCATGTGAAGGGAGAGGTCTTAGATACTACACTAGACAGCTGTATTTGAGAACCTACTATGAAGAGATGTAAATAAAGGAGTGTTACATTACAGCAAGAGTTGACGAGCTTTGCTTAGTGATAAAGGAGCAAACAGCTTATGCTGACACCTATAGCCCAAGTTGCAGCACTGACTGAAAGCGCAGGACAAAGTAGGATGCCAACTGGAGTAAAAATCAATCCTCTCCAGCCAGGAGCTAAAGTTAAACCAGAATTCAATAAACGCAGCTGAGAAGTGAAGACTAAGCAATCAGGATAAGACCTCAGATAATTTCAAATGCACAAAAGAAATGCAAGTGGGACATCGAAAGGCAAGCAAAGATTTTGGAAAACCTTGATTATAAGATTACGGAGTGGGAGGAATTTGAACAGCAGGCAAAGTATTTTCAAACCAGCAATACTCATGGACAGAGAAGCAAAAATAGCAGACAAAATTGTGAAGTTACTAGTGATTAAGAACCTTGATTGGGGGTTAGCTGTACTCTGTTACAGAACACCACCATCAAATAATGCACATTTACAGTGGCATTTTCCCACATGCCCACTCCTGGCACCTTGTGGTATTTGCCACTTCTAACAGGACGTGGTACTGGGCAAGGGTTGCTTCAGAAAGTTGACTGCCACCAACTCTTCTGAATCTTTGTGCTACCTTAGCCTATCCGGTGACTGGGTAGTACAAGTTACACTACCATAGAGTATCCACACAAGAGGCACTGTTATTAGATAACATGAAGGTTTATCATAAGAAGTATAATGTAATTGGTCAGCCATAGCTACGAGGACCTTGGGGAACTGGTAAAGATGCATATTCTCCCTTTAAAAACCAGAATAGAACTTCATAGGCTGAGCCTTATCAAAAGCAACTTTTCTGGTGAATTTCACAGAAGGTTTCTCTCCATGAGAACACTTTTTTTGTGTGTTATCTTCCCAAACTCATTGTCTGCACATCCTTATGGTCTATTTCCTCACTTGTCGTAAGCAAATGTACTCACCTCTGTTTGGATATCCTGGGATCCTTGACACTGCCACCCTATTCACACCACAGTTGTGCACCCAGTCAAGTGTTGTCAGTCCACATCTGCACAGTCCCCGTCAGTTGCTTTAGGCATGGCAGTTAGGAGAATACTGAAGCTCTGCTTTGCAGTCAGGGCTTTGGAGCTCTTGGTGGACAGAAGATCCATTCTCTTACCCCAGGACCAGCAGTGGAAGTTACAACATTAGGCTGGTCCCAGATTACACCTAGGTCACTGAGGTCTCCATGGTTTGGAGAAATGCCCAGTACTGTAGGAAGAATGACAGGGTGACTGCCAGACTCTTTTCTCTGCTACCTCATACCTCTTCTAACTCTGCTATTGCAGCCCCTCTCACCTAAGGTTCCTGCACAAAGGCATTCGCATCTTTCCTCACAAGGTCTTATGCAACTCAACCTCAGCCCTATTAACCCTGCGTGGCTTCTGCACTTTGTACTCATTCACCTCACCACCTCCCCCCACTTGTACCAGCCACCAATGTTAGCTCAAACAATCCTTCCCTTCATCTCAGCTTGGAAGAAAGCAGCCAGTAATAGGGCAGAAAGAGAGTCAAGCTCCTTACCCCTCCCCACCCTGCATTGATGAGAGGATCCAGGTCCTTGCTGGTGAGGACTGTGACCTATGGGGGTGGAGAAACCTTCTTGCGACTGTGAGAAATCTTGTCTGCCTCCGTGCTCCTCTCCCATGATCACCATTGTGAATTTATTATGCCAGAACATCAACTTTGCAACACATTCTTTCTGCTGCCTACTGCAGATATGAGTAGGATCAGCAGTCTCAGTTTGAAGACGCAGCCCCACAAGACATCTCTTCCTTCAGCTCAAAGGAAAAAGCTACTGATCTCTCAGAGGATACACCAGTAAGGATGCCTCCTGCACCCTCTCCCAGCTCAGGTACTGGCATCTCAGCATTTTTGTTCAATTAGGCTTTGGAGCTTGAGCTAGTCAGCACATCACTGCCACTTGTCTGCAGCTAATTGAGACGGAAATGCCCCAGGTCGCTGGCGCTTGAAGGACTGCCCTTGCTCAGCTTCAGGAAGGGGAAGGCTTCATGGTGTCACCAATCAGGGACATCATTCAAATGCACTAGTAGACACAGGAGTAGCAGGTAGCTCTGTCAGAAACACTAGGCGAACTGGCACAAACGCTGCAGATCTATACCAACACTGCTTATACCATGCTGCCTCTGGCATGTGAATATCTGGACCTCCATGGACAGGCAGCCAGGTCTGGCACACTCAGTATCTGCTGGAGATATGCACAGAACTGTATTCCACTGCTCTAGCCTGGGGTGCTTAGCACCAAAGGCAAGGTGACATTATAGGAAAGGTATTATTTAATTGGAGAGGGTTCAGATATAATTGAGCAGGATGTTGTTGGGAATGGAGGGTTTGAGTTACAAAAACAGGTCGGGATTTCTTTTTCACTGGAGCAGTGGAGGTTGAAGGGTGACCTTATAGAGGTTTATAAAATCATGAGGGGCCTACATAAGGTAAGTAACAAAGGTCTTCCCTGGGGTGGAAGAGTTCAAGACTAGGGAACATATTTTTAAGGTGAGAGAAGGACATGAGGGGCATCTTTTTTACATAGAGAATAGTTAATGTGTGGACAGAACTGCCAGAGGAAGTGGTGGATACAGGTACAATTACAACATGTAAGAGACATTTGGACAAGCACAAAAATTGGAAGTATTTAGAGGGATATGGGCCAATCGCAGGACTAGTTTAGTTTGGGAAGAACACAATCATTGTAGATTAGTTGGACCGAAGGGTCTGTTTTCAAGTTGTATGACTCTATAACAAGGGGTGTTACAAAGGACCTTGACCTGACTGCAGGAGCCGCTTTCTCACAAAGAGACAGGACAGTGACAGCAGATCCCTAGAGAGGGGAGGAACCACATAGAGATCATGCTCTCCAACCAGCAAGACACTCTGGGCCTTCCATCTCTATCCTTCCTGTCACCTTCATCCAAGGAGGGTGCTCCTGCCTCTCACACTCAGCATGTCTGGACCTCTCATCACAAATGCCCCCAGGGCATGGCTCAGCAAAACTCCAAGACCATCAGCAGCCCCATCGTAGGGCAGACCGCCACCAACCCAGGTGTGGAACCTGGAACTGTACTAGGACATAGGGAGAGGGGAGGAAAGATAATAACATTCTGAAGGCACGTAAGTTCCCACATTTGTAAATATATTTTAACTTGTCATCACCAGCTATGTGAGTGAATGTCATTTAAGTTGCAACTACAAGATTGAAGTTATAGAACCTAGCTAATCCTCATGCTACACGAAACTCTCTGCTCAAAGGCCTGAAATAACCAGTTCCTGTACCACGTGTGGACGATGGGTACAGGGAAGGAACTTGCAACTTTGACATGTAAGGTGAATCTTTCTAGGCTGTAATACATTGCTTGTGCATCACAACCCATTAATGGGAGTGAATCCTGATGCTGCATAATGTAGTTAAGAGCCCTTGGGGCCCATTTGCCAGGATTTGTAGCTCACTCAGTAAGTTAATGCCTAAGGTTCACATAAGGTGCACGCAGGTATATTTCACCTGTACTGTATGAGTTTCGGTGTACTTTTTTGCCCTTGGATGGGCCACTGGACAGACATGATGAAGATTCAGATGAATCACACTGAATAAGGCAGTAGATTGGTTCAGTCAAATCGAAAATTAAGATGTGGTTGGACACTACTGAGATGATGATGACTGCAGAATGAGAACACCAGGGTGACATAAAGTGTCAGGTGCATCATGCAACACCTTAACAGACCTGTATGAACTCATTTGAAATTAATCCAAAACTAAAGGTCTCAGAAAAAAGGTTGAGACTAAATGATAGTTGTGCTGAAAGAACAGGTTACTTGGTAAAGTCCAACACTGTAAATTGAACAAGGAATTGAAGTTTCAGATCATCGATGGCAAGCAAAAGCCAACCAGAGCAAATCTACAGCTCTGATTGGTAATCCTCAACACGCCAAAAGATAGTGTGGCAACACATTAAACCATTGAGCATGGAACAGATCCTGAGAAACATAGTGAAATATTCACATGGTTAGGAGGCATTCACAGTGAATATAAGGCCTAATTAAGAAAATGACAACTCCTTCAAAATGGATTAACAGAGTGAATTAACCTTGAAAACCAAGTGTATACATTGACCAAAAGGATTTAAATAAATCCTTGGAGATCTCTCTACCCCATTCCAACCATCAAAGCAACTTTGCCATAACTTGTAAAGGCAAAAATCTTCATCATCCTGGATGATAGAATAGTGAAGCTAGATAAAAACACCAGTTTTTAATCACATTCTAGTGATCCTTCTGAAGATAACAGCAAATTACTGGAATCTGAAACCAAAAGAGAAAATGCTGGAAAATCTCAGTAGTCTGGCAGCATCTGTAAGGAGAGAAAAGAGCTGACATTTCAAGTCTAACTGACCCTTTATCAAAGCTGAAGATCCTTCTGAAGATGATGTTTGAACATGCTATTGGAATTTTCACCATTCCTGAAGAGTATTGGGCTCAATGGTTAGCAGTGCTGCCTCACAGCGCCAGTGACATGGGTTCAATTCCATTCTTGCATGACTGTCTGGGTGGAGCATGCATGTTCACCCCATGTCTATGTGTGTTTCCTTCCACAGATGTCTAAAGATGTGCATGCTATGTGGGTTAGCAATGGAAATGTAGGCTTATAGAGATAAGGTAAAGAGTGGGATGCTGTTTGGAGGGTCGATGTGGATTTGATGGGCCAAATGGCCTACTTCCACACTATAGGGACTCTATAAAAATAAATCAATGCAGATACGATGAGATACTCATCACCCTGGAGTTTGATCTTCCTGGAACAGAAGCCATAGTAAATGGCTATAATAAATCTATATGGATATGGAGACATGATGGAAAAACATCATTGCTGACTATACTCAATTTGGTGTAACTGCTGAACAGAGGGTGCCAAACGAATCTAATGCTAAACAAGAAAAAGTAGCAATGAAAGAAGCCCGAAGTTATAGATACTATACTGTTAGAAAATGTTCTTCCCCTGGCAACCGTGAAGGCGTAAGCTGTAGCAGTGATACAGCTACCAACAGTTGGTGCACACACACACACACACACACACACACACACACACCCTCTCCCAGACTTAGACACTTTACACTCACACCAAAACTCCACCCCAGACAGACACACACAAAAACCCACATGCACACATATATGTATACCTTTGTGGGGTGAATTTGTACTTGCAGAGTTAGATTGTACTTTGCTCAAAAACTGCATGAATCCATGTAAGACTCTGTCAACTCACTTTTTAGATTAGAATCAGTCTAAACATTATGGCACAGACAGGGAACACAGGAGGCCAACACCTTCAACATCTTATCTGGCTGACACCAATTGTTACAATTAACCTGAGAATGTAACTTTTTTAAAAAGTTTTGTGATTTACATATGGAAGAAGTGAAACTACCATGGTCATTCTAACAGATGAGAGACTTAACAAACAATCAAGGTGTTTTTCAATGTATAATTTCAGTTACATGACACTGTAAACTTTTGCTATAAGTTCTGTGTCTTACAATTGTGTACTCCACAACCACCTGATGAAGGAGCAGCACTCTGAAAGCTAATGCTTCCAATTAAACCTGTTGGACTATAACCTGGTGTTGTGTGATTTTTAACTTTGTACACCCCAGTTCAACACTGGTATCTCTAAATCTTCACAAATCCGAGAATCTAAGAACTTTCTCAGTTCTAATCATCGGCAGATTTCTAACCAAATCTTCTTTGTTTGGATGTTTGACAGACTATAACCATCTGCCATACTTACCTCATTCTCTGTCGGAGTTCAGGTCAGTTCAAAGAGAGGACCTAATTTTCTTTCTGGACTCAGGGCTGGCTTATCTAATTTATTTGATTCCATGCCAGTTCTTTCCATTGTATTGTGGAAATAATTCAATGAGCCCACACCAAATTTGTTAACATGAGCTTTCCATAAATCTGAAAACATCTTATAAATTTTCTCAATGCTAGTGACCTGAAGATGTCTAATCATATTCTCTTGGTTTGGAAGTTTCACAAGCTAAACGTTTTCACTGAGATAACTCATTCCTGAACTGCCCTAAATTCCTAGGAAAGAAACTAAACTTGCTTCTAACCTGAACCCTGGTCCCTTCTGAACAGAATTGAAAAAACATGCTTCTGAAAGGAACTTAAAAAAAACTTGCTCATTCCATGATTCTTTTGAGCTGAAAACAAGTCGAATGGCCTTACGTCTTTATAATGCCTATTGTAAATATCATAACGCAATCACCTTTATGACAAGTACAAGATTTCATCATTATCCATATAAGCTCTCTAACCTCAATATTTTTATAAAGAAAACCCTTCACAGAAGTAACCAACACCAACCTGCTTCTATTTTAAATCCAAGTTCCAAAATGATATTAATATATGTAAATGCTACATGCTTTTAGCAAATGTTTAATTACTGGTTTATGTTTTAGGTAAGTATTTATATTTAGAGTGTTTTCCAGTTCACACACTTTTGCCTGGAGCATTCTGACATCATTTTGTAATCCAGAAAATTCTGAAATTCAGAAATGACTTGGATTCCAAGTATTCCATGAGGTTACTGTGTCTTTGTTATAGCTTCTTTAAATACACAGTCAGTCAGTCTGCTATAATGGGGTAGTTCTCGTGTAATCCTGTGTTCGAAGAAAATTGTGCAATAGCAGCACCATTTAAAGTAATGGGGCTGAAATCGCACGATAGGCAATACACGCTTTAAAATTCACCCTTTAGAAAGTGTCCCCAAGACGTCAATCACGTTATAGAGAATTAGTGTTAATGAAATGCACCTGCACTAATGACCTGCACTAATAATGTATTCATACATACACAAACACACATATTGTTGAAGGACAATCCTTAATCCTTATTACATGGATTTTTTTTGGGAAGTCAAGTAGTGCAGTCAGAGGGTGTTTACCACTGGGCAAGAAGCTCCAGTTCAAATCCCACTCCAGAACATGATGGCTACACAAAGTATATTTATAACATGGCCATACAGGTTGAATAACAGATTGCAAATCTTTCCAACATGCCTGATGGGGTAGACAGATACAACAGGAAAGTCACTTGATCAGTCATTCTTCCAAAAGCAATGACAAACTACCAAATGGGCCACTTCCAAGCCTTTGGCCCAATTCAGAGAGACAAGGGCAGGAGAAAAGACAGGCTGGTATGTCTTTTTTAAATTGTTGAAGATATTGTCTGCTACATCACTATAAGGTAGATTTTTGGTGAATTGTTTCAAGTGATTCAGCAGCGCAGGAAAAATGAAAACAAAGAGAATTTCCAACACTAACTTTCACAGGAGCTGACGATGGCTCAATGCATTTAAGGTCAAATTGCAGTGTCTAATTTTGGCAAGCGGAGATAAAGTTAATGTCAGGGATTAGTGTGTTTAGTCTCCATTTGGCATATTTCACAGTTAACCAAAGGCAATTGTCAGCAAATTGCTGACTTTGTTTATTGTCTCATGGAGATGTGAATGGCGAAGTGTTACAGAATGGAAAAAGGCACAGAGTGAAGATGAGGAACCTACACAAGTCTGGTTACACCCATCTTTACATCATCAACCATAGTTACAGACCTTGTCACACTTAACTTTTCATGATCAAAGACATTTTCCTGTACAGGCTTTGGGCCTTCAAGGAACTAGACAGAGCATGTTCACGACAGCAAAGGCCTGCAGGCAAATCCACAACATAAGTACAGGAGTTAGAGGCCTTCAAGGTCAAAATGCCTAACTTTTCTGCCCATATTACATTTCAAACTAGCTAACGTACTGGTCACACTTTTGTCAGTGTTAAGTTACCAGCATATTCACCCCAGATTTAATAACAATAAAAACGTATGTTACTGCATGATCATTTGGCAGTGATCCAAACTGGTATCACTTAAATTGTCAATTTAGTCTGCATACCTTAAGGTCAAACCTATTTTATTGTCTTATGAGAAAACAATCAATTAGATTGGGGAAGAGAGAAAAGAATCTTCTAAATCACAGTAAAAAAAATTTTTAAAATAGAACTTTTGATAACAGCATTTAAATGCATAATATTCTTATGAATTATTTTCTGTTATTCCAAAAAGTAATAATTTACTTAAAATTGATCAGGCAAGGTGTCTAATGGAGTTGCTGAAAGAGGTTTTTTCACATAAGTACTTTAGGATTGTAAGAAAGAGATTCACATGTTGCTATTGACACATTTGTGGATGTTATAAACTACAATGAAACCAGGACTAAAATATTTATAAGAAACTGCTATCACACACCAATTTCAAACATTAACAACTCAATACACGTGCGACTTTGACATTCTCAATGAGCGCTCATTTGCAATTAATTATTACTGATCACTTTTGTGGGATGATATATTCAAATTGTCCTCCTGGCATGCAAATTTCACTCAGTGCTATCTATTATTAAGAAGAATTTTACTAGCCCATGCTCCTGATATGGAGCGTTACCCACCAGAAACATGTATCAGGACAAAGACTGGCCTAATTTTACATCATTAAGGGCTATTTCTGGACAATTGAGACCCTCAACTGAGAACTTGGGCTCACAGGATTATCTATTTCGGGAATCCAGTAGTCTTGCAGAATTTTGATCTGGGTGATCCGTTGACCTTTCCAAATCAACTCCAAATATTGCAGATAATTCCAAATATTTCTAACTCTTTTAAGGAGAAAGATCAGTACATTCTTAGGACACAGATAAGACAGTTTCAGAAGAAAGCCAACAGGTTCAGGTTGCAATAGGAGGGAGTGCCCACAGTAATTTGACTGATCACTAGCCTGTTCGCAAAAGAGAGTTGGTTAGCTCAGTTGGCTGGATGGGTGGTTAGCACTGCAGAGTAATACCAACTGAATGGGTCCAATTCCCGCACCAGCTGAGGTTACCATGAAGGGCTCTCTATTTAAAACTCTCCCATTGCCTGAGGTGTGGTGACCCTCAGTTTCTCTATAGTGAGAGAGCAGCCAGTAGAACGATAGCAATTTCACCTTTGGAAAACAAAAGCCTTAGCGCACAGTATGGCAGCTCCATAGTACCAACTCATTCTGTCCTGGTGTAGTCAGGCATTATCTCAAGTCAATGTACTCTGAAAAATGACAGTATACATCACAGATTAAATCTCAAAGCAACAGCGGGGACCAAAAGATAATGATGAGAAAACAGCTATTACTCCTGGGAGAAAGCAGAAGTGGCTGTCCTTGGCTAAAAGCTGGCATCATAAAAGCCCAGGCTTTAAGCACTCTTGGGAGCATACATCTTGGTATACAGGCAATGGAGAAAGTATCTCTCATGTATTGCAGGCAACAGATATATTGGGGGGATTCCACAAAGCATGACATGACTTATAGAATAGCTAGTGATGTGGGACAGACTAGGAGATCTTGACAACATCAAAACATCAGGTAATGATTCTAAGGAAGCAGTTCACCTCCGAGTGGCAGAAAAGACATGCTGAACATTCCCAAAGCCTTGAGAACTTGGTTTACTCAATTCACTCATGCAAATCACGAAAAACAAACCTATGTCCAACACTAGTGAACAGAAAGGAATGGTCACAAAGTCACCAGTTCTCAGGTCAAAACATTATGCTTGTATCAACATAGCCATTGCCAACACAGAAGGGAGCTTTATTGAGTCCTACACAAGACATGAGACTGGAAGTATATCAATCAAACCACCAACAGCACTGAAATGATAGCACAGTTTCAGCAATCAACCTCAAAGTCCCCTGACATTCCTGTAGCACTAACTAGGCTGGCTTTATTGCGAGAAGCACTTAAGATACAATGACAAAGTCATATTAAAGGCAAAACTAAGGGACAATATTGAAAAAATGGAAACATTTGCTAAATCAAATCAAAGGTTGTGGACTTTTATATGAAGGATACTTGTACTTTTCCTTATAAGCTGTCTCATCTTTTGCATGCCTCTGAAAGGACGCTAAGGCTACCTCAGAGATGAAGAATAGTTACTTGACAGTGAGGCAAAGGACAAGTATCAGCTTTTTGTTTTTTGTAGTTGATTGGAAAGACACATTTATTCCCATTCAAGTTTACATCTTAATGTCATACAGCATGGAAACAGACCCTTTACCCCAACTAGTCGGCACGGTAGCTCAATGGTTAGCACTGCTACCTCACAGCATCAGGGACCTGGGTTTGATTCCCACCTCAGGTGACTGTCTGTGTGGAGTTTGCACATTCTCCCTGTGTCTGCGTGGGTTTCATCCCACAATCCAAAGATGTGCAGGTGAGGTGAGTTGGCCATGCTAAATTGCCCATAGTGTTAGGTGCATTAGTCAGGGGCAAACATAGGATAGGGGAATGGGAATGGGTCTGGGTGGGTTACTCTTTGGAGCATTGGTGTGGACTTGTTGGGCCAAAGGGCCTGTTTCTACACTGTCGGGAATCTAACCTAGTCCTTGCCAGCTAGGTTTCCTAAACCGAACTAGACCCATTTGCCCACATTCCTCTAAACCATTCCTATCTATGTACCTGCCAAACATCTTTTAAATGTTGTAAGTGTACCCATCTTTACCAGTTTCTCTGGCAGCTCATTCCATACACGCACCACCTCTGTGTGAAAACGTTGTCTCTCAGGTCCCCTTTAAATCTTTCCTCCTCACCTTAAACCTCTAGTTTTGGACTCCCCTACCCTGGGAGCCCTAGCCATGCCTCTCATGATTTTATAAATCTATAAAAAGTCACCCATCAGCCTCCTATGCTCCAGGGAAAATTCTCAGCCTATCAGCCTCTCACAAAGTCACAGAGTTGCACAGCACAGAATCAAACTGTTTGGTCCAAATTATCCACGCCAACCAGATATCCTAAATTAATTGCATCCCATTTTCCAGCATTTTGCCCATATCATTCTAAACCCTTCCTATTCATACCCTTCCTCTTAAATGTTGTAATTGTACCAGCCTCCACCACTTCCTCTGGCAGCTCATTCCATACACGCACCACCTCTGCATGAAAAGTTGCCTCTTCCGTCCTTTTTATATCTTTCCTCAAATCCTCCTGTCTCAATAGCATCCTTGTAAATCTTTTTTGTGCCCTTTCTAGTTTAGTAACAGTGTTCGTATAGCAGGGTAACCAGAATTGTATGCATTACTCCAAATGTGTCTTACCAAAGTATTGTACAGTCATAACGTGACATCCAGTTCCTGTACTCAATTAAGGCATATGTGCTAAACACCTTCTTCACCACCCTGTCTACCTGTGACACCACTTCCAAAGAACTATGTATCTGCATCTCTGTTTGACAACACTCTCCAGGGCTCTACCATTAACTGTGTAAGTCCTGCCCTGGTTTATCTTACCAAAATGTGACACCTTACATTTATCCAAATTGAACTCCATTTTCCCTTCCTTGGCCCACTGGTCCAGTTGACTAAGATCCCGTTGTACTCTTAGATAACCTTCTTCACTGTCCACTACAGCACCAATTTTGGTGATATCCATAAACTTACTAACTATACTTCCTATATTCTCCAAATATTTTACATAAATGATGAACAACACTGATTCTTGCAGCACACCACTGGTCACAGCCTCCAGTTTGAAGAACGACCGTCTATCACCACTCTCTGACTCCTACTGTCAAGCCAATTTTATATCTAATTGGCTATCTCTCCCTGGATTCCATGTTATCTAACCTTACTAACCAGTCTACCATGCTGAACCTTGTTGAAGGCCTTGCTAAAGTTCATGCCAACAACGCCTAGTGCGCTGCCTTCATCTATCCTCTTGGTGACCTTACTGAAGCATAGAAGATTCTGAACGAGCTTGGCAGGGCAGATGCTGAGAGAATGTTTCCATTTGTGGGGACCCAGTTTCAAAATAAGGGGGGGAGTCACATTTAATACTGAGATCAAAAGTAATTTCTTCCCTCTGAGGTTCATTCATATTTGGAACTCACTCCCTAAGTGAGCAATGATCATAATATCTTCAAGCTTGAGTTAGACAGTCCATTATTATTCTTTTTTGGGATGTAGGTGTTGCTTGCAATTCCAGTGTATGTTGCCCATTCCTAATTAGAAAAGCGCAGCAGGTCAGGCAGCATCCAAGGAGCAGGAGAATCGACGTTTCGGGCATGAGCCCTTCTTCAGGCTTATGCCCGAAACGTCGATTCTCCTGCTCCTTGGATGCTGCCTGACCTGCTGCGCTTTTCCAGCAACACATTTTCAGCTCTGATCTCCAGCATCTGCAATCCTCACTTTCTCCTAGCCCATTCCTAATTACCCTTGCACTGAGTGGATTATTAGGCTACTTAAGAATCAATCACATTGTTGTGGATCTGGAGACACAGGTAGGCCAGAGCAGGTAAGGATGACAGATTCTCTTTCCTATAGGAGATTCGTGAACCAAGTGAATCTTTATGACTATCACTGATAGTTTGATGGTCACCATCAATGAGACAAGCTTTCAATTCCAACTTTTGTTTATGAATCAAATTCAATTCCACCAGCTGCCATGCTGGGAAGTCAACTCATGTTCTCACAGCAGAGAATTCACCTGGGTTTCTGAATTACTCGTCCAGCGACATTGCTGCCAGACCACCTTTTGATTTTCCAAGGAGGCAAGAGCTATTGGGGTTAAGGGACTGCAGTAGGAAAGTGGAATTGAGGTCCCTTTCAGATTTTAATAATGATGGGGCAGGCTCAAGCAGCCATATGGCCTAATCCTGCTCCTATTTCTTATGGTGTAATGTGCCTCATGGAAAATAATGCTGGGAAGAAAGTTGTCTCTTTTCAACCCATTTACCCGACAATGCCTCTAAAATGATCAGAAGATTGAATATCAGCACCATCTTCCTTTCCAACTTTTATAATTGGAAGACACGAGCCTACTGACAATAAAGTTGTAATCTTAAGATTACAGAGTATGCAGCAAGCCACGATAATTCCCTTGTTGAAATGTACCAGCATCAGGCTTTCCTAACTTCTGCAGGTAACAGAATAACACCAAGGTTTTGTTGCAACATTATTCCTGTAGTACTCATTGCTTCATTGATTTTGCTCTCCACTTCTGTATCCAGGTAATGGGAGATAACCATGAAATGAATAGCCCTAGTCTCCTATCAGCCATCCTGATACATTGCTCAGCTTAAACATCTGGAATTTCTAAAGACAAAAGGTGTCATGGCTGACTCTTGGTCACATGCATCAGCAATGACAAGGTTGAAACATCCACCCATATGCTGTCTCCAAGATTCCTGGTCCCAATGGACAAAGACTCCATTTATCCCCTTTTGTTTTTCTATCTCTCCTACTTTAACTCTCAATTTCTCACTCTTTAAATCTTCACTCTTCCACTCTCACTTGATGCTTGTGTAAAGTTGCATTCTTTCTTGTATTTCCAACACAAATTATGTACATTTATACTTCCTCCTGTCAAAATGGCACAACATTCAGAGGTAAATTCAGGCCATTGCATCTATTGTGTAATGTTTTATTCCATACAGATATTACATTTGCTTCAAACCTGGCATCATATTGCTATTTTATTGCTTTTCAAGTCTGTCATCCTGCTGCATTCCACTACTCAAATTGAAATTGCTTCACTTCTATTCCACAGGGATGGTCAGAAGAACATAGAGTTCTAAAATTCTTACAAATTTTTCTCCTCTTCCCTAAAATAAGAAACTGAAATCATCCATTGGATATTCTGTGCAATTTTCTTTTGTGTTAGAAGTTAATATGTTAATCAAGACTTAATACTTGGTGTTCTTGAGAAGTACAGTTGTAAGTTAAACACGTCTATAATTGGTCAGGTATGTCTTGATATATCATCAAGATGTACCAGAAACATTTTTTTCTCTATTAAGTAACAGTTGACACAGGCACTTCATGGCTCTTCACATAGATTTTTTGTAAACATACTTCTCAAAATCAAATGTGTTGGATTTACCTTTCTTGGCTTGAGAAACATCATTCTTTTCAAACAGCAAGTACCGAGGGCTTTCGGGAAGGAATGGAAGAACAGCAAGTTGAATCACAGCTGGAACTGCATTAAGCCCAAACATTAATGGCCAACTTGACTCCTTGAAGAGATAGAAAATATAACCAGCATTACACTCCAAAGAACATTAAATATTAATAGTAAAAACTGAAAATGGCAGAAATACACAGCAGATATGCAACTTCCATGAAGCGAAGAAAAAGGGTTAACAGGTTGAACTTTGATTGGATTTATTATTGTGACACGTACTGAGATACAGTGAAAAGTATTGTTTTGCATGCTATCCAGGCAAATCATACCTGACATAGTTAAACTGGAAAGAGTGCAAAGAAGATTTACAAGGATGTTGCCAGGACTGGTAGGCCTGAGTTATAGGGAGAGGTTGGCCAGGAGAGGACTTTACTTCTTGGAATGTAGGAGAATGAGGGATGACCTTATTGAGGTGTGTAAAATCATGTGGGGCATAGATAGGATGAATGCATTTGTCTTTTTTCCCCAGGGTTGAGGAATCAAAAACTCGAAGGCATAGGTTTAACCTGAGAGGGAAAGATTAAGATGGACCTGAGGGGCAACATCTTCATGCAGAGAGTAGTGCATATATGGAATGGGGTGCCAGAGAAAGTGGTTGACGCAGGTACAATAGTAACATTTTTAAACATTTGGATAGATACATGGATGCGAAGGGTTTAAAGGGATTACAGACCAAATGCGGGCAATTGGAAGTAGCTGAGTGGGCACCATGGTCAACATTGACTAGTTTGGGCTGAAGGGCCTGTTTCTGTGCTATCTTATTCTATGATGCTGTAGCTCGACATAACTACATCAGGGTAAGAGAACAAAATGCAGAATATAGTGGTATAGCTGCAGAGAAAGTGCACAGAAAGATCAACTCTAATAAATAAGAGGTTTGTTCAAAAGTCTGATAATAGCAGGGAAGAAACTGTTCTTGAATCTGTTGGTACATTTTTTAAAAACTTTTGTCTCTTCTGCCTGATAGAAGAAGGTGAAAGAGAGTATAACTGGGGTGGGAGAGGTCTTTAATTCCTGAGCCCTAATCCTATCAGAAGGAAATGCATACAAAACAACACCAGGAGTTTAGGACATTTTTGAGAAAGTAATTGATTTGGCAGTCCTGTCCAGGAACCCTGTCCAATTAATGACGAAGGGCAGTTTTGCAAGACAGCTGGATTAATACGAGGTTCTCCACCAGTGAAAAATCAGTAGTCCCACAGTCAACTAATGAAGCTGCTGAAGTAGACAAAAAAAAACTAGAGGGGGAGAGAAAATCAAAAAATATTAGTACATTAACTGTTAGGGTTAGAACATGAAGGAGACAGTGTTACAGTTATACAAAGTCCTGTTTAGATCAGGGGTAGAGGTCTGGACAATGTATCTGAGAAAGTTTTTCTCTGGGAAGGGGCACAATGCCAACTGATCAGAACAGGTATTCCACAGAATGTGGAGGTTAAGGAGTATCTTAATTTAAATGATTGGACTGGTCATATGTACAACCAGAGAACATAACCTTGAAAACCAGAACCATTTGGGAGAGAAATCTAGAAGGACCTTGAAATGGTAAGGGTTATGGTCCTCTCTCCCCAAAATAGTGGAAGGTGTTTGATGATTAATCATTTTAAATGCGAGATTGACAGATGTTTGATTTTAAAGGACATTAAGTTAAACTTGGTGGAGTGAGGACATGGTTCAACAGCAATCTCACTGACAGCTGGAGCATTTGAAGAGCTGAATGGCCTACTCTGATTGCTATAAATACATGTGTGGACCACTTACTTTCCAACAGCCTACAAATATTTGCTACCACAATATAAGTCACATGAGAACATCATCACATCCCATCCTTCACACACACGTGCTGTCAACATCAATAAAAATGATACGAGGCACAGCTGGCCTTGTTTTTCCTGGTCCCCAAGCAAGAAAAGAATCATCAAGCACATTTTGTAAAGGCAAAGCTATTGTAATGAAATGAGAATAAAGTACAATACATTAATCACCAGCTTGCACCCTCCAGTGTTGCTATTTCCAGATTTTGCAGGGTCAATGGAAGGGAATCTAATATAAATGGAGCTAGTGGCTGTTTGAGCCATTACAGACACAAACTCCCTTCCAGCCTGTTGCATGGAATTGCAAAGATCATCATTCAGGAGGTAGCTCTGTCCCTGTCCCTGGAACAGAGAAGGCACCTCATCAACTCCTGGCATAAGTCAACCTTTTTTCAAGCAACTGACTCCAGAATGAAAGGTCAGTAAAACTTACAAAATAACACATACTGCTTGACTCGTTTTGTGCACTTCAAAATGGAGCTCCAGCATGACCAGTACATTCATTTCCAAGTATTACTGTTTTTTTTTTAAGAACAGTCTTTTTTTCTTTCTAGGATGTTTTCTACAGGATTTCTGGTCAAACATCCTGACTAGTGTCCCTACCCAGTATGGCTCACACATGCCTATCTGGGCAGCTCACTCATTGGGCAGGGTCGGCCTCAAACAGCTTCAACCTGTGGCTGCCCCTGACAGCTTCCACCTGATTGCCAGTGCAAATGCCCTTCTGCTCCTTACAATGTTGACAGGAAAATCCTAAAATTGGTGGGATCTGTCATTTTCCAGCAAGATTTCTTGATCTCCTTCTGGACTCACAGCAGGAGTTGCATGGAACATCTGAGGAAATTCAAGCTGTATATTGTGCTGATGTGATCATTGGAAGAGGTTGTTTGATTCGGTTTAACTACACCTGGATATTCTTTTCCTTTCCAAAGATCATTTCAATGTACTTCTTGTAGCAGCATTCTGTTCTTGCTGAGAGTGTAACAGGTCACAGTGCTTTATCATTACAAAGCTCAGATGCACAATCTATTCGGTAATAAGAAATATTTCTCATTTATGCATTCAAAGAGTGGGATATTGAACATTTCAGTACATTTATAGTTGTTACAGCAGGCGGGTAATAAGGAAAGATAAACTCATTGCTGCCAACATACCTCAAATCCAACAAGTCAATTGTTGTATGTTGGCAATTGCAAACAAATTCACGCTGTGAGGAACAAAGTAATTGTCCTCCAGGTCACAGAATAAGATTGTTTATTAAAGTTCTGTAGTTTCACTTGTTATTATAATAATTTTACATTTATTTCATGTCCGTTCATGATTCTTTGTTGGACTTAGCAGTTACTATGAGCACGGACAATTTACCTGAATGCAGAGACAGTGCACTGAAGTTTACAGTCACCACTGGGTGAGGCTTGGACTTAGGGAGCTGCAGGGATACTTAAAACATAAAAAGGTCCAACCCATCCATGCTGACCAGATATCCTAACCTAATCTAGTCCCACTTGCCAGCACTTGGCCCACATCCCTCTAAACCCTTCTATTCATATACCCATCCAGATGTCTTTTAAATGTTGCAATTGTACCAGCCTCCACCACATCCTCTGGCAGCTCATTCCATAGACAGACCACCCTCTGCGTGAAAAAGTTGCCTCTTAGGTCTCTTTTATATCTTTCCCCTCTCACCCTAAACCTATGTCCTCTAGTTCTGGACTCCCCCACCCCTGAGAAAAGACCTTGTCTATTTATCCTATCCATGCTCCTCATGATTTTATAAACCTCTATCAGGTCACCCCTCAGCCTCCAACACTCCAAGGAAAACAGCCCCAGCCTATTCAACCTCTCCCTATAGCTCAAATCCTCGAATGCTGGATGGACAGAGGCCCTGACAAAACAGGAACCAACTTCACTGAAGAGTTGCTCGACAAGCTTCAACACATAGATCCCATCTCATCCAAACAGCATTTGCCCAGCAATGAAAGCTACATAACTCACAAAGCTTATCTGTCTTAAAGGCTTTGTTTTCTCTTTTCCAAAATTATTTAACTTTTTAGTGATGAGCAGGTCAGCCACAGCTCACATTACTGTTGAATCTGTAGTGATTGTAACTAGGTCAGCTGGATAGACATCATCAAATAGGAATTATCTGATTGGAGCTATTAATCTAATCCAATCAGGGAGCCCTGGTTGACAAGTAAAAATTAAAAAAAAGCGAAAAAAAATAAAAAAAAAATAAAAAAAATAAAAAAAAAGGTCTGTGTTGCGGTGGTTCACGGTGTTTTCCTATCTTCCTGGTGGTGGAATTTGAATAAAGATTCGTGCACTTTGTGTCTTTCACTGTGTCTCACACCTGCACACACACACCATGGGTGCTGGGGAAAAAAAACAATAAGCACTACCGCACTTAGGTGGTAGTGTGGGGGTTAAAATAAAAAAAATTAAAAAAAATAAAAAAATAAAAAATAAAAAAAAAGGTCTGTTTTAATAAAGATTCATGCACTTTGTGTCTTTCACTGTGTCTCACACCTGCACACGTACACCATGGGTGCTGGGGGGAAAAAAAAATAAAAAAAGAGAAAAAAAAGAAGAAAAAAAAGAAAAAAAAAAGGTCTGTGTTGCGGTGGTTCACGGACTCCCAGCCCAACTGCTTGTTCTGTGGCGCTTTGGGTCCATGGACCACGTGTATGTTGGGTGTGGGCATTTGCACTCCCTTTTTGATTTTCTGAAAAACCTTCTCCTCTGTTTTTGGCTGCACTTCAGTCCCACGCTCCTGATCTTTGGGCACCTGGTACGGACGAAGGAGGGCAGGTCTGAAGACCTCCTCGTGTGTCTGCTCCTGGGCCTGGCCAAACTGGCCATCAACAGGTTCAGGCAGCGGGCCATGGAGGAAGTGTTTAGGGCCGACTGCCTGCCCCTCTTCCGCGGTTACGTTAGAACCCGGGTGTCCTTGGAGAAGGAGCATGCGGTGTCGACCAATACTCAGGAGTTGTTCAGGGAGAGGTGGGCGCCGCAGGGAGTGGAGTGCATCATTTCTCCCTCCAACTCTATTTTGATTTAGTACCTACCCTCCCCTTCACTGTTTTGATCACACAGCACTGCCCTTTGATGTGAAGGGCAGTGTTTGTTACTGGCCACCCGGGTGTTTTCCTATCTTCCTGGTGGTGGAATTTGAATAAAGATTCATGCACTTTGTGTCTTTCACTGTGTCTCACACGTATATACACACACCATGGGTGCTGGGGAAAAAATAAGCACTACCGCACTTAGGTGGTAGTGTGGGGGTTAATATATAAAAAAAAATAAAAAAGTAAAATAAAAAGGTCTGTGTTAATAAAGATTCGTGCACTTTGTGTCTTTCACTGTGTCTCACACCTGCACACATACACCATGGGTGCTGGGGGGAAAAAAAATAATTAAAAAAAGAGAAAAAAAAGAAAAAAAAAGAAAAAAAAAGGTCTGTGTTGCAGTGGTTCATGGACTCCCAGCCCAACTGCTTGTTCTGTGGCGCTGTGGAGTCCATGGACCACGTGTATGTTGGGTGTGGGCGTTTGCACTCCCTTTTTGATTTTCTGAAAAACCTTCTCCTCTGTTTTTGGCTGCACTTCAGTCCCACGCTCCTGATCTTTGGACACCCGGTACGGAGGAAGGAGGGCAGGTCTGAAGACCTCCTCGTGGGTCTGCTCCTGGGCCTGGCCAAAATGGCCATCAACAGGTCCAGGCAGCGGGCCGTGGAGGGAGTCGTTAGGGCCGACTGCCTGCCCTCTTCCATGGTTACGTTAGAGTCCGGGTGTCCTTGGAGAAGGAGCACGCGGTGTCGACCAACACCCTGGAGTTGTTCAGGGAGAGGTGGGCGCCGCAGGGAGTGGAGTGCATCATTTCTCCCTCCAATTCTATTTTGATTTAGTCCCTACCCTCCCCTTCACTGTTTTGATCACACAGCACTGCCCTTTGATGTGAAGGGCAGTGTTTGTCACTGGCCACCCGGGTGTTTTCCTATCTTCCTGGTGGTGGAAATTGAATAAAAAAATTCATGCACTTTGTGTCTTTCACTGTGTCTCACACCAAAAAAGAAAAAAAAAAGGTCTGTGTTGCGGTGGTTCACGGACTCCCAACCCAACTGCTTGTTCTGTGGCGCTGTGGAGTCCGTGGACCACGTGTATGTTGGGTGTGGGCGTTTGCACTCCCTTTTGGATTTTCTTAAAAGCCTCCTCCTCTGCTTTTGGTTGCACTTCAGTCCCACGCTCCTGATCTTTGGGCACCCGGTACGGAGGAAGGAGGGCAGGTCTGAAGACCTCCTCGTGGGTCTGCTCCTGGGCCTGGCCAAACTGGCCATCAACAGGTCCAGGCACCGGCCCTTGGA
>NC_057710.1:137572976-137578656 GCF_004010195.1 Chiloscyllium plagiosum | reverse complement strand
CTCTTCCGCGGTTACGTTAGAGCCCGGGTGTCCTTGGAGAAGGAGCACGCGGTGTCCACCAACACCCTGGAGTTGTTCAGGGAGAGATGGGTGCCGCAGGGAGTGGAGTGCATTATTTCCCCCTCCAACTCTATTTTGATTTAATCCCTGCCCTCTCCTTCACTGTTTGATCACACAGCATTGCCCTTTGATGTGAGGGACACTGCTTGTCACTGACCACACGGGTGTTTCCTTTCTTCCTGGTGGTGGAATTTGAATAAAGATTCATGCACCTTGTGTCTTTCACTGTGTCTCACACCCACACACACACAACATGGGTGCTGGGGAAAATAAGCACTACCGCAGTTAGGCGGCAGTGTGGGGGCTTAAAAAAAAGAACAGGAGGGTCAGAAAAAAAATTTAAAAAAATAAAAAAATTAAAGAAAAAAATGAAAAAGGTCTGTGTCTTTAGAGTGAGGGATGATTCCACTGAAATGTATAAACTCCTGAACAAAAACAAAATAAAAAGGACTGTGTCAGAGTTCTGTTCCCTCAGAGCTAGCTCTGAGGAACCAGACCAGTGTCAAGTCCAATGCACCTGTAAATAAAGGGTGGCTTGGTGATGGGATACCAACCTCTTTGGAGTTATTTTAGAATCATGACAAGAAATTCCATGCCCTTTCAAAATCTTTCGTAACACTTTTAAAATCAAAATATCTAAACAGTTCCTCATACTCCTTAATTAAGTATATCAAACAGCCCTCATTGACAGCTCCCCTCTTGCTTGTTGATCAAGATGATGCATATATTTCATGGCCGTGACTATCTTCACAGTTGCTGTAAATACAGTCTTTGCCTTGTTCTGTAGCTGCAGTTTTGACTTCAGCATATGCCCGAGGACCCCCTGCAGAAAACGTAGGAACTTCAAACACTTGCTCCATGGACTGCAGGCAGTGGATTCATTCCTTGAATACAGAGCATGGATATGACCTCCTGCTGAGAGCCCATCTCGCCCTCCTCTGTTCCCACTTCCAGCACTTTGCCCTGTGCCTTTCCTCCTCCTCCGTGTATACTCAAGGAGGATGACTGGAAACAACTAATTTTTGCAGAAGACTTCATATCACCAAAAAATTCTTTAGATGCCTATCAGCCATTTCTAGAAAACATAGAAATTTTAGAGAATTCTGGAAAATGCCTAATTCCTTTACAAGGAGAAAGTGATGACTGCAGATGCTGGAGATCAGAGCTGAAAATGTGTTGCTGGAAAAGCGCAGCAGGTCAGGCAGCATCCAAGGAACAGAAGAATTGACGTTTCGGGCATAAGCCCTTCTTCTGCGATTCCTGAAGAAGGGCTTATGCCCGAAACGTCGATTCTCCTGTTCCTTGGATGCTGCCTGACCTGCTGCGCTTTTCCAGCAACACATTTTCAGCAGCTAATTCCTTTACAAGCAAAGCAGCAGCTGGTAGAAATTAATCAGCAACTAACCTGGCAGAAGTTGAAATTTTCTTTAAATGCATACGTTCAACCAGGTTTGTTCACTAATCCTAACCTTATCGTATTAATCGGAGCATTCAGCTCCATAATAACAGTTCCCATGCAGTTATATATGTTCCATTTCAAATCAATGCAGATTTAATATTGATTTCTACATGTATAACAGGTTCTATTTACAATTTTTAAGTCCATTTATCTCATTCTTCAGCTCTAATCCCCACCTTTTCTGAGTAACTTCTGTAGTCTGTTCCGTTTTCTCTGAGTTCATACCCAGGCTTAACCAATCAAGTACAATGAGCATCGGTCAGTTGCCAGGCTCCATAATCAAACATGGAACAATTCAGCACTTCACCTCTCCCTTGTAAAAATAAAGATTTTACTTTAAAGTAAGCTATGTTTAATAACAGACACATGTACATCAAAACATTTCTCGGAGTGCAGCTTGTCTGTTTTCTCCAGGTACAGACATAATCTTTTAGATACCGTAAGTATTTCCAATCACTAAGCTGCGAACTGTGAATTTTTGATTGTGGATCTGTGGAATCAACTTGATGAGGTGGATTATCAAGATCACAAGTATCTATCGGAAGAGGAAGTGTATCCTCATAATCACTGGTACCAAAATATTCTGAAGAAGGGTCACTGGATTTGATACGTTAACTGTGCTTTTTCTACACAGATACTACCAGATATTCTGAGTTTCTCCAGCAATTTCTGCTTTTGTTCTAAAATATCCTTATCTGTTCAGTAGCATGTGTGGCAATCCAACAGATAAGTGCTAATACTAAAGAAGCTACTGATCTGCTTTGATCTTGATTGACATATGTGAGTTTGCAATTTGTTTGTTTGATGTGAACCTAATCTCTAACTTAAGAAATTGTGTTCTTCTTGTTCTGTTCACTTGTTGAGATATGCTTTTATTTTACTTTGTTGCTTGGTGATATTTTCTGTTTTTGCTCAGAATCTTCCATTGAATGGCAGAAATGGCTCAAGAATGATCGGTGCCATACAGAAGTTACAACTTATTACAACTCCTGCTGGTGTCTGTCCAGTCATAGAGTGTGGGGTGGATCGATATGAGTGAAGGAGGACATAAATGGATTGTGTAAATATTATCCTCTCCTGCAAACTACACACCCACCCATTCCACCAGTCTTTGTCCTCTTGACGTCCATCTTGTGTTATCATGTTCTAGGATGGGTAATGGATTGAGGGAATGTCCCTCAGGGAAAGAAGGAGAGAAGGTCAAAAGATGGTCAAGGAGAGACAAGACTTCAGTGATGGGATGGGTTCTGATATTATTTGCTATGTTACTGAACAATATTTGGAGTGCACTTTGCCATGAACTAGGCTTGCTTTTATGCAGAGCCAAAGGACAAGTTATAAGATCACAGGACATTGATTAGGCCACTGTTGGAATACAGTATTCAATTCTAGTCTCCCTGCTATATAAAGAATGTTGTGAAACTTGATAGGATTCACAAAAGATTTACAAGGATGTTGCCAGGGTTGGAGGGTTTGAGCTACAGGGAGAGGCTGAATAGGCTGGGGCTATTTTCCCTGGGGCGTCGGAAACTAAAGAGCGAACCTATATAAGTTAATAAAATCATGAGGGGCATAGACGAGGTGAATAGACAAGGTCTTTTCTCCAGGCTAGTGGAGTCTGAAACTGGAGAGCGTAGGTTTAATTTAAAAGGGACCTCAAGGGCAACATTTTCATGCAGAAGGTGGCTCGTCTTTGAAATGAGTTGTGAGAGGAAGTGGTGGAGGCTGGTTCAATTTCAACATTTAAAAGGCATCTGGATGGGTAATGAATAGGAAGGATTTAGAGGCATATGGGCCAAATGCTGGCAGGTGGGACTAAATTAATTTCGGATAGCTGATTGGCATGGACGAGTTGGACTGAATGGTCTGTTTTCATGTTGTACAGCTCTGTGACTCTATGACATGAAACTATGGTTGTTCATAACATATAATGTGGAGTATTCTACAGAGCAAGACCTGACCTGTTCAGGAAATGAGGGCCTGTCTTTAAAATCCCTGCTTAATAGTCAGGCCAGTAAAGGCATTTGCCTCAATGCAGCCTTTCTCTTCTGCTGTTTGGACTATGAAACCAGACAATTGCTTTTCACAGCCAGACTTATCTGTTGACCTGATTTTCTTCACTGTAGAAGTCAAAGAGTATCTTATAAATTTCAGTCCAATTTACCTTGAGCACATTGCACATTTAACAGTAGGATACTGTGAGCTGCATTGCCTTTGGACTAAATGAACAGTTTTTGAAAAGAGGGAACACAGGACTCAGTAGGCAGATTTTGAAGAATGCCAAAACTCCTGTAGGAACTCGCTAAGAGATGTAGTGGAGGCAAATGAAGGAATGGATTTTGCCCAACCGTCTTGCTATAACAATTTCCTGCCTTTGTAACTTCTCACCAACTTGCTAACTATGGCAAAGAAACTCACTGCCTGTGTGCTTCTTATATTTTACTTACAGTATCAGGCAAAACAAACATAATTATAAAATCATCCCTGCTGAACTGATTATGAGGCAGTAATGTAATCAAATGATTCCCACCACGTTATGAGGCAGGAGTTTGAAGCTAAGCATTTTACACCCTTCAACTGAACCCTGTAATTACATTAAGCACTAGATTAAAAATCACTCTCTTGTGCCTTTAATATATGTCTGCTTCAATATTGTGTGGGAGTTTTATTCTCATAAATTAGCTCTTGTACTGTTGGAAACCATCAGTGAACACCCACTACTAAACACTGACAGAACCCATGAGTAGAAATTGACAGATTCAAAATGGGTGTAAATGATGCCCAATTTCAGGGAATAACATTCTGCCCACCAAAAATGCCTGAAAGATAGTCTAATAATTAGACTGGGCAGTTTTCCTGCGGGACACTGATTATCAAATAGAATCTTTAAAGTTATAATATTCCAACGTACAGCATAAGCCTAAAAACAACCAGAATAGTATAACTAGTATAATTAGGTGTGAATATAATAATGATTTAAATGATATTGCTACTTTGATTTCAGTAGAGCATGAGAGAGCACAGAGGAACATGTAATGGAGCAAGAACGAAACACTGCTCCAGATAACTGCATTCAATAATGTGTATATTTAAGTGTATTTAAAGAGAGTTTGCTGAACTGAAGAGAGTAAAAGAGCTGTGTTCTACCATAAGGACAAATCGGGGATGCTAAGGACTCAGTGCAGTAGTAGGCATGTTACAGTATAAGTGTAGACACCCAAACCACAGAAAATCCATGAAGGAGAAACAAGTGCCTGGCAGGGAAGAACAACCCATAGCCTGAGCTGTAGCTGTGCAAGGCATGGTTGCAAAAAATCTCTTCCAAAGAGAGAATTCACCAGCAGGGGAGGTTTCAAAATCATTGAATTGGAGCCAGACCACAATCCAAAAGGCAGAGAAAAAGAAAGGAAGACTTTTAGTGGACAGAATAGAACCTTGGAAGACTTTGAATACAAAACCACTACAACAGAAAGACCATGCAGAACCACTGATGTAATCAGATGAAGTCAAGCAACAGATGGAAAAAAAAAGTCAGTGCAATGCAGCAACCAATCAGGAGATCAATTCCTGTCAACCCACTGCCATTGCCCTAGTACTTTGCAAATGCCATGAGCTCAGGATGAAATGAGAATTAGAAACGCTGACTTTGAACTGAATAATGTTGCAAATGAAAAAAGGCATCAGATCAGTACATTCCTGTGCATGGTTGGGCCTTTGTCCAACAATGTCCTCATGAGGCAAAACATGGAAAAAAGTATGATAAACTTTAAATCCTTAATTACGGCATTGAACGCACACTTTAGTGGAAAATGGAATGTAGTCGCAGAGTGTGAAATTTAACAACAGTCCAACTGACATGGGGAACTGATTGAAGCATTTTTAACTAATTTAGATTCACAGGATGAAGCAGGAAAGAAATGGTCGTGTGAGGGAACCTTGGTTGACGAGGGAAGTTGAATGTCTTGTAAAGAGGAAGAAGGAGGCTTACATAAGGTTGAGGAAACAGGGTTCAGACAGAGCAGTGGAGGGATACAGGATAGCCAGAAGGGACCTGAAGAAAGGGATTAGGAGAGCCAAGAGAGGGCAAGAAAAATCTTTGGCGGATAGGATCAAGGAGAACCCCAAGGCATTTTATGCGTCTGTGAGAAACATGAGAATGAC
>NC_057710.1:137547581-137571919 GCF_004010195.1 Chiloscyllium plagiosum | reverse complement strand
TTGATCGAGGTTTATAAGATGATCAGAGGAATAGATAGAGTAGACAGTCAGAGACTTTTTCCCCGGGTACAATAGAGTGTTACAAGGGGACATAAATTTAAGGTGAAGGGTGGAAAGTATAGGGGGTGTCACCAGAGAGTGGTGGGGGCATGGAATGCGCTGCCTGTGGGAGTGGTAGAGTCAGAGTCTTTGGTGACCTTTAAGCGGCAATTGGATAGGTACATGGATAGGTGCTTAAGCTAGGACAAATGTTCGGCACAACATCGTGGGCCGAAGGGCCTGTTCTGTGCTGTATTGTTCTATGTTCTATGTTCTATGTTCTAAATGCAGAAAGGCAAGTTAATAAAATATCATGTTATAGTAGGCGTCAGATATGACAAATTGTCTGATTTTTGTAAGTCAAAAGAGTAGCTCTTGCTAGAATAAGTGATTCAATCTGTGGTTCAAGTGGAGATCAGGGTCTAGCATTGGGTGATTATGACAGGCATCACCAAAGCTCCTTCCAATTCAGTCCGATTGGTAGCCCCAACCCCTGGTGGCATTGTCATCTTCCCGAGAGCCTGTCAAAACACCAAAAAAGCATGAAAGAACATCATTGCCCAAGGTAGAGTGCTCAAGATGTGCATCACAAAGTGCAACTGCCCAGCAGAGGGAGCTCAGTACTATCTGTGTGGAAACATTGGACACTGATTAGCACCTCCTACATCACCATGGCGATAGAGAAGAAATCCCACCAAGGAGGACAAGTCCTGACAAAGAGAAATAAAAGAGAAAAGATCCCAGAGATCAAAGATGAAGATCAACAAAGTAAGCCAACATTTTTAGGTGGGATCAAACTATCATCTGACATTGTTTAATACAGGATTTAAACTTGATTCTGGGCCAGCCGATTTAATAGTGACTGACAACTTGCTGGAGTAAAATGGACAGCCTGTGAGCATCAAAGTGTCGGGCACAAGGTGGTAGAAATCTTTAGGTGTGTGATCAGTTCATGACTATACTCATCCATTAGAGCTGAGGGATCAGTGAGACTGCAAATGTTGGGGAACAGAAGTACATAAATCTCTTAGGAAGAGTCAACTCAGTGCAATAAGAGGAAACAAAAGAGAATTTTACCAAGAATTTCCAAGGTTGAGGAGTACTTCATTACTCTCAGAAAATGCTAAGCCTTTCTGTCTTTATGCTCATAGAAAAAAAAACACATCCACTATTAGAAACAATGAAGACTCAGTTAGACAGTACATTAAAAAGGAGCATCATATTACTGATGTCAAAACTGATAAAATGATGATCGGTGCTGGTAGTCGTTTTCAAACCAAATGGAATACAGCATACAATTCTGATCACCCTTCTGTAAGAAGGATGTTGTGAAACTCGAGAGGTCGTAGAAAAAGTTTAGAAGGATGTTGCCAGGTTTGGCTTATAGGGAGAGACTGAAGAGGCTGGGGCTTTTATCCCTGGAGCAACGGAGGCTGAGGTGTGACCTTATTGAGGTTGATGAAATCACAAGAGGCATGGATAGGGTGAATAGCTCTGGTCTTTTCTTGGGAGTCAAAGACAAGAGGGCACAGGTTTAAGGTGAGATGGCAAAGATTTAAAAGGGACCTGAGGGGTAACTTTTCCACGCAGAGGGTGGTGTGTGTGTGAAATGAGCTGCCAGAGGAAGTGTTGGAAGCTGGTACAATTACAACATTTAAAAGGTATCTTGAAGATTACATGAATAGGAAGGATTTGGAGGGATACAGGTCAAATGCTGTCAAATGGGACTAGATCAGATTGTGATGTCTGGTCGGCATGGACAAGTTGGACCGAAGGGTCTGTTTTTATACTGTACACCTCAATGATTCTAAAAGGTTGTGAAAGAATCATACTCAACTGAACACATGAGTCCAAAGAAAGCTTTGATTTTGTTTAACCAAATTAGATGCAAATACCAGATTTGGGCAAATAGCCCTAGACTATTTACAAGTCAAGTTTGTTGACTACGTTCATACTGTCATTTGGATGACTCTGTTTCAATCATTTACTTCTTGGAATTTTGTCAGTACCAGAAAACGTTTAGCACGTTGTGTCAAGAATTGGTAGTAGAAAGGACGGTCTTACACAAAGGGATGTGACCCCCAGAGTCAGAAGTCTTGAAAGCATTACAAATTCCACGATATGCACTGAACAAGGAATGTCATTTCCCATATACAAAAGGCATACTTTTGGAATAGATAATACAGACACATCACACAGAAACAAGGAACTATGGCCAATCCCAGAAAAATAAAAGCCAGAAATAAATTCCACAACCAAAGTGTGTAAATGACATACAGCAATTCTTAGAAATGGTGAATCAGGTTCATTCCTAACCTAGTTAGTCTCACTCAACCAACAAGAGATCTTTTTGAGAAAGGCAAACAGTGGTAGCAACAAACCTCAGATTTTCAGAAGGTTAAATGGAAGCTCCTCTCCTTGGATATATTAGCTCACTATAATCCTAGCTTCTTTAGCATACTAAGGGGAAGTCATCACCCATGGGCTAGATATGTGCTCATTCAAGTGCAGATTGATACAACCAGTAAGTCGGTATACTTTGCATTGAAAGAATTCACGGAGATATGCTGCAATTGAAAAAGGAGCACTAGCTGTCACATGGGAATGCAGGCAGGTTGCAGACTATTTCATAGGGTTGAGATTCCAGATCAAAATGGACCATAAGCGACCTGTCATATCGCTAAGCTCAAAGGAAATAGAAGAAACACTGTCACTGCAAGGAAAAAAACCTGGCAGAATAATGCTACACAAAGATGTGACAATCCACTTCCCAGGTAAGGCACAGCTGGTGCACTATCCACAGCTGTTGTGGATCTGGCTGACACTAAAGATTTAATCTTCATTACCATGGTGCAATTAGATTCTACTATAATCACCAGTACACTACTACATGCTACCCCCAAGATGAAGCTAAGAAAATGTTGTACACCTCAGAAAGCAGACGAGAAGTGCACAAGGATCAGATAACTTTGTTCAAAAGGTTAGTCCAGATATTTTCCAACAACCAAGTTCAGAAGAAGCAGCATGAACAGTAGTAACATTTGAACAGCTGTAGATGACGTACTTATAGGAACATAGATTGGTTTTAGATTAGATTACATTACAGAGCGGAAACAGGCCCTTCGGCCCAACAAGTCCACACCGACCCGCCGAAGCACAACCCACCCATGCCCCTACATTTACCCCTTATCTAACATTACGGGCAATTTAGCATGGCCAATTCACCTGACCTGCACATCTTTGGACTGAGGGAGGAGACCGGAGTACCCGGAGGAAACCCACGCAGACACAGGGAGAACGTGCAAACTCCGCACAGTCAGTCGCCTGAAGCGGGAATTGAACCCGGGTCTCAGGCGCTGTAAGGCAGCAGTGCTAACTACCACTGTGCCACCGTGCTGCCCACTAGGTTTATACTGAAGTCTGAGACAAAAAAAATCCCAAAACTACTTCATAGCAGAAATTTGGCAATCACACAATGCTGACATAGAGCTAAACTGTCTGTACGATGGGTAAACATTTCAAAGGAAGTAGAAAATGTTATATTCTTTACTAACAAAGTGTCATCAGCAGTCCGCTTCCAATGGAAATATTTAATGTTTTTCAAACCTGCCAGATAGGTCTTGATTAAGACTAGCAATAGGTTCATATATCTTCAAAAGCATGATACTATTCCAAATGAATTAAAGTTTCACAACTTCATACAAGTTTAGCAGAGTCAGTAATTAAAGTAGCAAGACCGTACAACCATAAGAAATAGGAACAGGAGTAGGTCATTTAGTCCCTCAAGCCTGCTCTACCATTTACTGGGAACATATCTGATCTGACACTCTTCACCTCCACTTTCCAGTCTTTTCCCTGTAATCCTGGATTCCCCAACTGATCAAGAATCTATCATTCTCCGTCCCCATAGCACTCTGTGGAAAGCAATTCCAAAGACTTAGAACTTCCAGAGAGAACAAAAATCCTCTTCATCTTATTCTTAAATTGGCACTCCTTTATTCTGAGACTCTGTACTCTGCTCAATAACTCTCCCTTGAAGGGAAACATCCTCTCAGCATTTACCATATCAAACCCCTTAGGAATCTTGCATGTGTCAATAAGATCACCTCTCATTCTTCTAAACTTCAATTAGTAAAGTCTCAACCTGTTCAACCTTTGCTAATAAGACAATCCCTCCAGGAATTATCCTGCTGATTTTTCTCTCAACTACATCCAATGAAATGATATCCTTAAATGAGGTGACCATAACTGCTTACAGTACTTCAGATGTGGTTTCACTAGCACCTTGTATCGTTGTTGTAAGACTTCCCTATTCTTATATTCCACCTCCCTTGAAATAAGGGCCAACATTCTGGCCTTCTGGATTGCCTGCTGAACCGGTGTGTTAGATTTGTGTTTCCGACACAAGTATCCCCAAGTCCCTTTGTGTTGTAGCTTTCTACATATTTTGTTCTCCCTTCCAAAATGAACAGCTTCACACTTTCCCACATTATACTCCACCTGCCAACTTTTTTGCCCACTTATTTAACCTATCAATATTTCTCTGTTAATTGTTTGTATGCCTTTTACAACTTGCCTTTCTACCTACTTTTGTGTCATCTGCTAATTTGGCTGCAGTACATTGGCTTCCTTCCTCCAAGTCAACAATATATATTGTAAACAATTGTCATCCCAGCACTGATCCCTGTGGAATCCCAGCGGCCTCAGGAAAGAACCCCTGATCCTAAGTATTCTAACACCATGGCCTCTTATCTTATGATATAAGCTTTTGCGAGCTACCTTGTCAAAAACCTGCTGAAGGTCCAAATACAACACAGGTGCTGGTTCTCCTCTATCCACGCTGGTTGAGACTTACTTGAAAAGCTGTAATAAATTAGTCAGATATGATTTCCCTTTCATTAAGCAATGCTTGGTTAGAATGAGTTTCCGAATGTGCTGCGATCACTTAATTAATTATTGATTCCAACATTTTTCCAGCAATAGATGTGAGGTTAAGCAACCTCTAGTTATCTGCTTTTTGCCTCCCTTCCTTTTTAACTGTCACATTGGCAGTTTTCCAATCCTCTGGTTCTTCTCCAGAATCTAATGATGTTGGGCAAATTATAACCAATGCATCCATTATCTCTGTAGATACTTATTTTAGGATCCTCAGATGCAAGCCATCAAGACTCGGAAATTTATCGGCCTTTAGCCTCATTAGTTTGTCTAATGCTACTTTTCTCAAGATGGTGACTGTACTTAATTCCTTCCCCCCATATACTTTAATATTAGTGGGTTGTTTGAAGTGTCTTCCACGGCGAAGATTGATGCAAAGTATCTGTTTAATTCCTCTGCCACTTCCTTGTTCCCCTTAACTATCTACCCCGATTCACTTTATAATGAGCCTATGCTCGTAGATGTAAGTTTGTTCACTGAGCTGGAAGTTTCATTTTCACACGTTTCACCACCATACTAGGTAACTTTTTCAGTAAGTCTCCAGATGAAGCACTGCTGTCGATTCCTGCTTTCTATTTATATGTTTGGGTTTACTTGGGTTGGTGATGCCATTTCCTGTGGAGACATCATTTCCTATGGTGATGTCATTTCCTGTTCTTTTTCTCAGGGGTGGTAAATGGGAGCCAAGTCAATGTGTTTGTTTAATAGAGTTCCAGTTGGAATGCCATGCTTTTAGGAATTCTCGTGCATGTCTCTGTTTGGCTTGTCCAAGGATGGATGTATTGTCCCAGTCGCAGTGGTGTCCTTCCTTATCAGTATGTAAGGATACTAGTGAGAGAGAGTCATGTTGTTTTGTGGCTAGTTGATGTTCATGTATCCTGGTGGCTAGTTTTCTGCCTGTTTGTCTAATGTAGTGTTTGCTACAATTCCTGTATGGTATTTTGTAAATGATATTGGTTTTGCTTGTTGATTGTATAGGATCTTTCAAGTTCATTAGCTGCTGTTTTAGTATGTTGGTGGGTTTGTGGGCTACCATGATGCCAAGGGGTCTAAGTAGTTTGGCAGTCATTTATGAGATGTCTTTGATGTAGGGGAGAGTGGCTAAGGTTTCTGGATGCGTTTTGTCTGCTGTTTGGGTTTGTTGCTGAGAAATCAGCGGCTGTGTTCACTGGGTACCCATTCTTTTTGAATACACTGTATAGGTGATTTTCCTCTGCTCTGTGTAGTTCCTCTGTGCTGCAGTGTGTGGTGGCTCATTGAAATAATGTTCTAATGCAGCTTCGTTTGTGGATGTTGGGATGATTGCTTCTGTAGTTCAATATTTGGTCAGTATGTGTTGTTTTCCTGTAGACGCTGGTTTGAAGTTGCTCATTGGCTGTTCGCTCTACTGTGACATCTAGGAATAGCAGTTTGTTGTTGTTTTCCTCCTCTTTAATGAACTTTATGCCAGTAATGGTATTATTGATATTATTTCCTCTAATTTGTTTCGTTTAGTGTTCTTTATTTAATTCGTTTTTATATCCCTCACTAGTTTGTCCTTGCCATTTATTTTCTGTTTTTTAATCTTCCTTTGCTGAATTCTGCATTCATCCCAGTCTTTGGGGCTATCACTGACTCTTGCTCCCTACATGTTTTTTTCTTTCAACTGTACACTCTCCTTAAATTCTCTGGTTGGCCATAATTGGTTTAATCCTCTCTCAGAGCCTTTTCTCCTCACTAAGAAATATTTTCACTGACAACCATGAATTACCTGCAAGTTAGGTAACCATGATTTTCTGATAAGAAATCCATGCCATCTCTCTGTGCTTAACTCACATTTGTCCATGTGACTATTAATTCAATGCTGAATTATTGTTTTTAAGAGGTTTTCCTACCACTAACCTGTCTGCTCAAGCCGGGCTGATCTAACCCCCATTTTGAACAAAGGCATGTGTTTATACTTCTCCAGTTCTCTGGCGCCCCTCCAAAGTCTATAGAAGACTGAAAAAAAATAGGATAGCTGACTTCAGACAAGCACAAGTACATCAAATGATCTATTTCTCATAGCAGACTAATCATTTATTTTACCTGAAAATTGACATGATTTGACATTTCTATGTAGATTTATTATACTTTGATACAATCCATATTATTCAATGCACACACCCGTCGCAAAAACATTTGCCATGTAAAACTGCTTTTCCCAGTAATATTTTCGTCTTAATTTAAAAGCAATTTGTCATGGAATCTAGCAAAGGGTGTTAACTGCATGGTGTCTTCACATAAACAACATTCATCAAACCTTTTCTCATTTGAAACGCAATGACTGAAACTGCAACGAAATTATGTCTGTAATATACAATATCACAGCATGCAATATCACAGTGTTAACTCTTCAAAGAACGTGATGAGAAGTAACAACAGCAGCTTATATTTATGTAGGCTTTTAGTAAAGTATTCTAGGACATTTCATTTTAATGTTATCAGATAAAGTTTAATGTTGAGCTGCACAAGGAAATATTGGAATATTTAATGAAAAATTTGGTTAAAAGGATAGGATTTAAGAAACGCCCTAAAGTAGGAGGAAGGCAGGGAGGGATTTCCAGATTCTGAGGCCTAACCAACTGAAGTCACAGCTAGCAAAATAAGGTATATAAAACCATGGATGCCCAAGGTTCGACAAATTGGAGAAACAGGCAGGAACATGAAGGGTAACAGAGGCAGGCAATAAAAGCAGAACATGCTTAAAATGTTGTAATCCATCCTTGACACGGAAGAAAATAGTTAACTGCTTCCAGAAATAATTTTCTTTTACCAATATCATGTCCAAGCTTACCAATATCTTGTCTTCCTTTTTCAAACAACAAGCAAACTGTAGTGCTGGATAGTGCTTTCCTTATCCTTTATGGGAACAGATTTAAAAAGCCGGAAATGGGAACATTTATGTTTCAAAATAACAATTTTAAGGCTAAACACAAAATAATACCTGAAATCCTACTTCCAGTTGAAGAGCCATGCAAGAATTGTCAGCATTCTCTGTAGTGATTGTAATGATGTCAGCCAGGTTGACCTCAGAGAATTAACAGCCTGATTTGGGCTGTTAATCTGGTCTCATCAGGGAGCCCTGGCTGCCAGATAAAAAGACGATTGTCAGATATCCTGACACTCAGAGCTGGTTCCAAGGGAGCTGAATCAGTGTCAAGGACTTTCTACGTGTGAATAAAAGGTGTTGTGGTGACATGATACTGACCTCTGTGGAGTTATTTCATTCCCAGAGGCTTCCCTCGCAGTGAGACTATTATATATTTCAATAGGGTAGAAAGGCAACCACCCCTTCCTCACAGCTTTCACGCAGTTGTTAGATGTGTGAGTGGAGGAAAGAGGAGTGAAGTGATTAAGAACACAGTTTATAATAGGTGAAAGAGTTGTGTTGGTATTTCATAATAATCCTGAGTTGTGGGCATTTTTAGCAGATGACATCAGAACCCAGTAATACTGAATGTGGTAAAATCAAATTTAGCATTGAATGGTTAAGTAGATTTTCACATTATATTGTTACGAAGCTGTGGGTGCACTATACATTTAAGACAGTAAAAGCTAGCAGTGACAGCACCAAGTGATCTCAATAAGACAAAATGTAATATGTGGTCCAGCTGTTGGGGTAGCTGGTTGCCTGGAATTGACAAAACAGATTTGAATTAGGCCAATCAGTTTAAATTATACCCCAAAAAAGTACCAAATTCCAATCAGGTTTGTATTGGGTATATTGACAATCTTAAAAGCCAATGACACAATCTGATGTTTTGGGGTGTAAGACCGTGGAAAATTGAACAGTTGGGAGGAGAACCAACAGCTGTAGACTGCTAGTCAGAACTCTCTGAGAGGTACCCGTCTAGAGAAGAGGTTTGCACAGAGAAAAACCTCAACACTGACCTAGAGAGCCAATCTACCGACGAAGACAAAGAGCAGGTTTGACTGCTGGATGGTTTTAAAATTTGGATTTTTCTGCAAATCTTAATTGGGAGTTTTATCAGACTACTATTATAGAAGGCAAGGTAAAAGGTAGTTTAGAGGGAGGAATTGTAAATAATTGTTAGTTAATTATTTTCTGTTATATGTTAAGAAATAAAGTTGTTAATTTTTACTTTAACTGGTTCTCGGCCATTTGAATTTTTACAGATTACTGCACGGATAAATCTTTTCTGTGTGGCTGGTTTTAAATTAAGCAGAAGGGTTTACCCAATGTTGTAACACTATCCATTGAATTCTGTATCTGAGGATGTAAGGTTTGTGCCAGAGGAATGGCTAAGGTATGGCACAGACAGTCAGGTAGTATCAGAGAAGCAGGAGAGTTGATGTTTCGAGCATAAGCTCATTCCTGATGAAGGGCTTATGCCCAAAACGTCGAGTCTCCTCCTCCTCGGATGCTGCCTGACCAGCTGTGCTTTTCCAGTACCACACTGTTCGACTCTGATCTCCAGCATCTGCTGTCCTCACTTTCTCCGAAAAGCTAAGGTAAGTCATTAACTGTTCCAGTGAGTACTAGGGAATTCAGCGTGACAATTGACAGCATTGTTTAACAGATTTGTAACTATTGAAATATTATGAATAGCTAATTTTTTGGAATTTTTAAAGTACAGATGTAAGTGAATTGGGAGGGAGTTGTTTTTAATCCCCTAGGGTGGGTACTCAGGAAGTGGCTGGGATGGGTAAGTGGGTATGGGTGAGTAGGCAGGAAATGAGTTAATATCACAATCAAATCTATATAATGCTGTTAAATGGTGGAGTAGGTTCAAGGGCTTTAATAGCCTTATCCATGATTGACATGATGAGAATAACAAGGCCATGTGAAAAGGCAGGGTCAGGTGTTTAGCCATGAAAATGTGTTGGGGGTTTATACTGAGGGAGAGATTATGATGAGCTGGAGGACAGTTAAGTTTAAAAAAAGAGAATACACAATCCATTGTGCTACAGCCAAAAATCACCAGGAATGAGAAGATGCTCAGTGTGGAGACAGAGGAGAGCACTCAAGATATCTTGGTGACAACAATTTTATTTGGTTTACTTAGATGAAGGAAAATAACATTTCTAACCAAAATATAGGTTAGGGGAACGGGTACATAGAACATAGAACATAGAAAAATACAGCGCGGTACAGGCCCTTTGGCCCTCGATGTTGCGCCGATCCAAGCCCACCTAACCTACACTAGCCCACTATCCTCCATATGCCTATCCAATGCCCGTTTAAATGCCCATAAAGAGGGAGAGTCCACCACTGCTACTGGCAGGGCATTCCATGAACTCACGACTCGCTGAGTAAAGAATCTACCACTAACATCTGTCCTGTACCTACCACCCCTTAATTTAAAGCTATGCCCTTCATAATAGCTGACTCCATACGTGGAAAAAGATTCTCACTGTCAACCCTATCTAAATCCCTAATCATCTTGTACACCTCTATCAAGTCACCCCTAAACCTTCTTTTCCAGTATCTTCTTCACAGCACTATTTACCTGGGTGGGAACTTTCAGAGATCTGTGTACATGGACACTAAGATCCCTCTGCTCATCCACACTACCAAGTATCTGACCATTAGCCCAGTATCCCATCTTTTTGTTACTCTTACCAAAGTGAATCACCTCACACTTACCTACATTGAACTCCATTTGCCACCTTTCTGCCCAGCTCTGCAGCTTATCTATATCCCGCTGTAACCTGACACATCCTTCAATGGCTTGTTGGGCTGAAGGTCCTGTTTCCATACTGTAGTGAATCTAATATAACCTTTTCTTATGGTCCAAGGCCATAAATGCCCTGCCTTGGTAGAATGAAAAGACAATGATGGATGGAGAGACAATTTGTAGACTGTGATTGCTTTTGGTGTAGACCTGATACCTATGAGAATCCTGACAATTATCTGTGCAGCTGCACCATCATTTGTATGCATGAGTCATTAATTTTTCTTATTTGCATATTTTGGTTCTATTTAGAGCAATCTGATACCCGCTGGCAGCTTGCCATTGAATATTTTTGCTGTCATAATTATTACATGCTCCTGATAATAGCTGTCCACCACTGCTGAGTAGATAATCAGGCAGCTAAATTCCTCAAGATGATATCTCGACAATGTTATTTAAAATATGCCCAGCAGTGCCACACAGTGCCAGCCTTGCTAGCTCCTCTCCCATATTAGCCATGTGGGTGGATATGCCATTTTGGAAATATGTCCGAGGGCATCCCTGTCCTGTGATAACTGAATCCGTCTACACGTGAGGAGAAGGGTTTAGAGTCTCTCCCTTTTGTAGACCAGCATCGTCCCTTTTAATGACAATGCTTCCAGGGTGTAAGTCACTTCTGCATTGAATGTCGCATTGTTGCGGCTGTAGAGACTGACTCCTGTGTAACAGTCCATTCCACAACTCGCACAGTTAAATAATGTAGGCCCAATGTGAACAATATACTTTTCCTCCCTTGGGACTCTCTTTTCCAGATTTGTCTGATACAGCAGATTTGTATCTTGTGTAAATTGTTCATGCTTCATTACTGTGAAAGGGGGGTCCTGAGATCACAGGTCTGGTACACATGGAGCTTTGCAATTTTGAATAATTTGCTGATGGTCTACAATCACCTTCTCAATGTTGACATGACTGTTGACTCCAAGACATGTGAAGAAATTAAAAGGTAGGCAGAGTGGGGTTGTCAGTGTTGATGAAGGGTGGAAACAAAGTCCTGGCCCATACTGGACTTTCTGATGCTGATAGTCAGTCCAAACTCCACATAAAGATAAGCTTCCACTGGACCTATGTAGGTACAAGTGCACTCCAGTACAGTATATCAGCAAACAGCAATTCGTGGATTGTATGTATCTTGATCTTGGCAAACAATGTTGTCAGCAGCTTTGCCATTGGCTCCCCCTTTATACATAAGCATGAAGTATGAGGACTATATTAGCTGTATTTTAATTCTTCAATTTTCTATGGATCTTTTCTGCAGCTTATCAGCCCCTAGTGTACCTTTGTGGAGGTTAGTGTGACTTCACATATCAGCTGCCACAGCAGCTGTGGACCTCAAGAGCCTCAAGTGCAGAAACCCCTTACTTAGGAAATCCCATTGGTTAATTACATCTTAATTGTGAATAGCAGTATATAGGTGCAACTTTGATGTTAGTTGAGTGTATAAAATGAGACGCTTACTGGCAGTGTGAGGTGTTGAGTTGAATGATGTTTCACTTGGTGAATAAGAGTAAACTAAATAAAGATTGCCAATTTCATCCTTCGACATTAGGCAATCAAGAGTGCAATATCTTTTTCCTTCCTCCACCCCTTATAATGCAGTGACAAAACTCCTGAAAAGAGGGTGACTGAGTCTTCATTGTTTTACTGGAACACAATAGAATAGGATACTGTAGAACTGGCAGGACAATGACAAAAAACTAACAGTTCATTCCAAAACCTACGCATTTAACAATAAAGGAAAAGACTATTTAGAATGTGAATTTATATAGTGCCTGAATGATTAGAAGATGAACAAATTAGTTAAGAACTGGTTAATTGTTCCCACATAAGGAAACATGCAAATGCCTAAACTTAGACTGATAATTTCTTCCTATTGGTAAGCTATTGTTTTGATTTGAAACTATCAAAATGAGTAAAGTTCAGATACTGAAACATCATAATTGTAATATTTTGAAAGTGTACTCCTCAAAAAAGTACACAATTCTTTTTTATTTCCATATATGAGGTCTCTCCCTCTATGACAATGCGTTCTCCACTTTGTGTTTTTAGTCATTATTAACTTCCACCATTTGGCAACTGTTCACAGTTTGTATGATCTAACACAAGTTCTCTGGGGACAAACAGCAATTCAAGTTACATTGCTGCAAAAGAATGGGCTGCCAATTACTACATACTGAAGTAACTCCACAGAGGCCATTATCCCTTCATTAAGTGAGCCTTTGTTTATATGTGCACAGTACATGGGCTCTGGGTACTAGCTCAGAATCAGTCAAAAGAGGGAGTTGAATCTCAAAGACTCCTGTTTATTTATTTTTTTATTTTATTAAACAAATTACAAAAACAGTTTACAACAAACAGTTACATTTACAGCTGTTTACAAGAGACAGCAATTTTACAAGGGAGAGGAGCAGCAAAGCCAGGCCCCAAACCCTACCATTCAAACAGTTTACAGGGACATGAGGACAAACCTCAAATCCCAGTTTCACATAAAGATATAAAGAGACAACAGCAATGACAGTTGTACATTAGACAGTACTGTTACATACAAATGTGCAGACAATACAGACCCAGCAAGCCCCCGCCCCTCCCACCTTCCGACCACTCTAAGGCAGCCCGCCCCTACCCACCTTCCGGTTCTCGGTGCACCCCATGCCCCTTCCAGTTCTCGGTCCGCCCTGACACACCTTTCGACCAGCTCTAGGACAGCCCGCCCCAGTACCCGCCCGGGGTGACAGCGGTCAGGACGGCCTACCCACCTTCCGGCTTCACTAACCACCCTCAGCACCTTCCGACCACCTCTGGGGCAGCCCGCCCCGGTACCTGCCCGGGGTGACAGCGCTGAGGACGGCTGCCCACCTTCTGGCTAAGACTCCTGTTTATTTTTTTTTCCCACACTACCACCTAAGTGCAGTAGTGCTTATTTTTTTTTTTCCCCAGCACCCATGGTGTGTGTGTGCAGGTGTAAGACTCCTGTTTATATCTGTCAGCCAGGAATCCCTAATTTGTCCAGGGTAACAGCCCCAATCAGGAAACTCAGACTCAATTAGATTCACCTGGCCAACCTTGTTCCACTACACACACCATTCAAGAAGGAGAAAAGGGATGAAGGAAAACTTGTCTGTATTAATTTTGGGTAACCATCTGGACCCAGACCTTTCAATCCTACATGGTGATGCTAAGACCTGTAAGCAGGTGCAATTAACAGACGCAGTCGTGAGAATTAATGTGATCTGGGGATATAGCACATTTTGCAGGCTAGACGTCTCTACTACATTACTTCTTAAACCCAAACACCAAAGATGAGTTAAAAATCACACAACACCAGGTTATAGTCCAACAGGTTTATTTGGAAGCACTAGCTTTCTGAACATTGCTCCTTCATCAGGTAGTTCTGGAGTATGAGATCGTAAGACACAGAATTTATAGCAAAAGTTTACAGTGTGATGTAACTGAAATTATATCTTGAAAAAGACCTGGATTGTTCCTTAAGTCTCTCATCTTTTAGAATAACCATGTTGGTTTCAGTTCTTTCATATGTAAATCGCAGAACTTTTTTAAAGTTACATTCTCAAGTGAACTTTAACAAGAATGTAACTTTAAAAAAGTTCTGCAATTTACTTATGAAAGAACTGAAACCAACATGTTCATTCTAAAACATGAGAGACTTAACAAACAATCCAGGTCTTTTTCAATATATAATTTCAGTTACATCACACCATAAACCTTTGTTATAAATTGTGAGTCTTACGGCCTTAAGAAGGAGCAGCGCTGCAAGAGCTAGTGCTTCCAATTAAACTTGTTGGACTATAACCTGGTGTTGTGTGATTTCTAACTTTGTACACCCCAGTCCAACATGGGCATCTCCAAATAATGACCAAGGATGAGAGAAGCTCAATTTGTGCCACACATAATTTGCTCTCAAACTTGCTCAATCTTTCATGTTGCATTGGCAGATTTGAGGATAATTGTGCTGAGAGAGAGAGATACCTGGTGGAAACTCCAGCTACTGGGCTTGACAATGTCACTGCTCAGAGGTGACAAGACCATCTTTCTCGCTATTGAGAGTTAATCGTCCCAGAATGTTGGCTTTGTGGTGAAATGAAGTGAATCAATCAGCAAGAGATAAACTAGAATGAATTCTGTAAGTTGTACACAAAGAGAATATAAGGTTGCATTAATCACTACAAGTGATGACAGGAAATACATAGAGTGGAGTTGGCAAGTAAGAGCAAAAGAATTAGAATCATAGAATACAGAAACAGACCCTTCGGTCCAACCAGTCCATGCCGACCATAATCACAAACTAAACTAGTCCCACCTGCCTGTGCTTAGCCCATGTCCCTCCTAAGTATTTCTTATTCATGTACTTATCCAAATGTCTTTTAAAAGTTGTAACTATACTCCCATCCACCACTTCCTCTGGAAGTTCAATCCACACATGAACCACTATCTATGTAATAAAATTGTCCCTCAAGTCTTTTATAACTTTTTCTCCTCCCACCTCCAGTCTCGAAATTTCCCCACCCCAGGGAAAAGACACCTGTCATTCATCTTATCTAAACCCTTCATAATTTTATAAACCTCTGTAAGGTCACCCCTCAAACTCCTATGTTTCAGTGAAAAAAGTCCCAGCCTATCCAGCTTCTCCTCATAACTCAACTCCTCCATTGCTGGCAACGTCCCAGTAAATCTTTTCTGAACCCTCATCCTTCCCATTACAAGGCAATCAGAACTGGACACAGTACCCCAGAAAAGACGTCACCAAATTCCTGTATGACCTCAATATAATGTCCCAACACCTATACTCAAAGGTCTGAGCAATGAAGGCAAGCATGCTACATGCCATCTCAACTATCCTGTCTCCCTGTGATGCAAACTTCAAAGAATTATGTACCTTAACCCCTAGGTCTCTCTGTTCTATAACACTACACAAAGCCCTACTTTTAATTGTGTAGTTAATGTTTGCTCTTATTACATCAGGTAGATTGAGGGTATGATTCACTGATGTAACTTGATGGCCAGGCAGTATGCCTGCTTATCCTGTTCGAAGCTGAGTATTTTCATATTTCCCATATCCGGGGAATTGTCCATTAACAAGTGCAGATCTCCAGAGTGCAAAGAATTGAAAGGAAAAAGAAACAATGGATCAGATCTTGCTGGAGAGATAACCATGAGCTCACAAAAGGTGCTGTTTTAAATGCACAAAACAACGAGCATGTTCAGAGTATGATGCATGATTTGCATATCTCCAAAACTGTGTGGTCAATTGATGCCACTCCAATGTCTGCCTTACACAGATGCAATTTCACCCTTAACCACTGCATTATATTGTAAAGAGTTATTGGATCTGCACAATAATTATCTATTAAAATTGATGAAGAAAGTAAGGCTGAAACTTAACAACATAGTTATCTTTGCAGCATGCAATAATTCTTAATGCTATAGCAATCAACCTTTCTGATCCAAAAATGGAATATGCTATTCAATCATATCCCTGCATGTAGTAATTATTGGTTGACATTTTAAAATTTTTTACATTGAATTTTTCCTTTGTCTCTCAAGCTTAATTCTTTTTTTTTTGCTGCTTTTAACTTTATTCACTTGATTTGACGTTACTTCATTCTCAATGATCTGTTTCTTTCTCAATCCTGAAATCTCATTGGTTAAGGTGATATCCAGGTGTACCATTGCCTCACTGGTTGGCGGCCAACTATTTCAATAAATTATAGTGAAAAAAGACTTTCAACCTAAATGGTGTTGATAAAAATCTGACTAATGATGCACACTCTGAGATGCTTCAAAACAGCCAGATTTGGCCTATTGTGAATATTATATACAATCAATCATTTTGATATTTGATTTTCAGAATACAACTTTGCTTTTCAAATATATTCCAATCTGTTTTCTTACCATTTGTTTCATTTTGAAATTGAATTTATTCCTTGTGTGGCTTGATATCTTTTGATTATAATGTTGACATTAATGATAGGCTATTATTTAGCCCACACTTTCAGAAAGTGATGGATTCTTGAGTGGAATGACAATAGCTAAATCTATTCCTCTTAAATCATTACAGCCATTTCAATGTGCAGCCTCTTTCTGTCTATAGAAAGTGGTCATGACATTTTTGGCTTTTATGGCAAAGCATTGCGACTACAAAAATGTCATGTCTTCTCTTAAAAAGGTGAAAAAGATAGGGGCTGAATAGTTTATCACCAGCTTTTTATATTTCAGCAAATATTCACTTTGCTAATTCTTTAAGAAACTAGGGGTGCTTAGGGAAATATATCCTATTTTATGATTTGGAGGTGCCGGTTTTGGACTGGGGTGTACAACGTTAAAAATCACACAACACCAGGTTATAGTCCAACAGGTTTAATTGGAAGCAAATAAACCTGTTGCACTATAAGCTGGTGCTGCGTGATTTTTAATTTAATCCTATTTTATTTCAATATTGATTCAGTTTACACGTTAAAATTTATTTCAAATTCATTAAAACCCTTAGTGAATGAAATACACACCCTAATTTAGAGAGCATATAATTTTCAAGGAGGAATAGAATTTATGATTAGATTAGGTTAGATTCCCTACAGTGTGGAAACAGGCCCTTCCGCCCAACAAGTCCACACCGACCCTCTGAAGAGCAACCCACTCCCCTACATTCACCCCTGAATAATGCACCTAATACTACGGGCAATTTAGCGTGGCCAATTCACCTAACCTGCACATCTTTGGATTGTGGGAGGAATCCGGAGGAAACCCACGCAAACACAGGGAGAATGTGCAAACTCCACACAGACAGTTGCCCGAGGGAGGAATTGAACCCGGGTCTCTGGCGCTGTGAGGCAGCAGTGCTAACCACTGAGCCACCGTGCCCCTTCTTTCTTTTCCTGCCCTTCCCTAAATCTGCTGTTGTTGCAGTGCCCTGTAACTGGGTATTTCATTTGATGAAACAGTGACCTGGTGTTGAGCTTTCAAAAGCAAAGAGGAACTGTGTGGATATCAAATACTCTTCCACCATTAAAATTAACCAACAGAAAAAAAAACACAGGGAGTGTCAGGAAGGAATTAGTCCAAGAATCCTAAAATCTGCACATGTTAAATTAATTTCACTTCATTTTGTAGGACGATTAAATTTTAGTGTTTTGCCTATTAAGCAAGGTAACATAGTACAATTTTGACAGTGACCACTGAACCACTGAATTAAAACTAACCTTTAAATAATCATCAATTCAATAAACCATATGAAATGATATGCTTTGTATATTTCAAAAAACCTTAATACAGTTAGTTTTTCAAATATATCATTCTATTTAGAAGCAGGAGATTGATATAGAATAGTACAGACTGAAATATTTAGACACTTCATTTCCCTACAAGGGTGTTGAGGTTATTTGAAAACTTTAAAACTGAAATTGCTAGATTTCTGTTGGCCAAGAGTATTAGGGATGCAAACCAAAACAAATAGATAAAGCTAAGATAATTTAAATGATGGAACAGGTTTAAGAGGCTGAATAGCATGTTCCTGTGTTCCTATGAACAGCAATCATGTAAAACAAGTGCAAAATTATTGGGATAAATTAACAAAATTAGGGAGCTGCACTGTCTGCAGGAAAGTAGTTATGAAAATGTCTAATTTCATGTTTCATATCTTTAAAGTATGCTTTAATATATGTTTTCATTTACTTCAATTTTAAATGCAAGATAATGGAAACAACTCTTCTAGGAGATGCAAAAAGTAGTTTGCAATTCAAAGGTTGGTCATGGCTTATGAATTAAGCTGAGAATTGGATGTGGGACAACACTAACCATTTCATGATACAGACAATGTATCTGCATCGTTTTCATAGGGTGTTTAAGTTTCCCAGAACAAAGGGAAGAGTATGATTATAGGAGATAAAAGTTGAATTTTTCAGAACATCCTGAAGGTCACTGGTCTTGAAACGTTAACTCTGTTTCTCTCTCCACAGATTCTGCCAGATCTTAGATTATATTCCCTACAGTGTGGAAACAGGCCCTTTGACCCAACAAGTCCACACTGACTCTCTGAAAAGTAACCCACCCAGACCCATTTCTGTCTGACTAATGCACCTAACGCTATTAGCAAGGCCATTTACCTGATCTGCACATCTTTGGGCTGTGGGAGGAAACCCATGCAGACACAGGGAGAATGTGCAAACTCCACACAGACAGTAGCCTGAGGATAGAATCAAATCTGGGTCCCTGGTGTTGTGAGGCAGCAGTGCTAACCACTGTGCCGCTGAGACCTGCTGAAACTACCGGGACTTTTTTATTTGCTTAAACTCTGACTGCTTGAAGTATTTCTTTATTGTCCTTAAGTACAATAGTGCATAAAACCATCTTACATTTGTACCCTTGCTGTTTGTAATTCAGTTACTTGCAGCTGAGTATTGTACTAAGAGCCTCCTTAGAGTGTCTGCACAATCAATTGTTGTCCATTCACTACATTATGGGGTAAAGTCAATAGATTGCAGGGAGGTATCTTATTTTGGATTTATTTGAGCAATTTATCACAGAATAGGATCTTTAAAACAAGCAGGAGAAAAAATGCCAGGGTCTGTCAACCAATAGCAAAGGGCTACCAGGCACCAAAGACGGTTCCTGATCTTGAAGTCCTGAGCAAGAACACAATGAGTCCCATGCTTGAGCTGCAGTGTCCACCATCATCACATATTAAAAGAGTGCTAGGGGGGGTTTGCCGAGCTGAATGTCAGTCAAAGGATTCAAAGAAACATCATGTCTCTGAGAATAGCAGGAACACTGAGGAGAATCAATATGAATTCCTAAATGCCAGGGCACAACTTGGCTTACTCTCAGGGGAAATGAAGTAATCTTTACGATTCTTTAAATTAAAGAACTCTTGGGTGAAAGAGAAGATGGGATGGAAAATATCATGATAAGATTTCCAGACTTAAAGAATAAGTACTCATGGAAAACAATATGAAGTTAGAAGTACTTGCTCTGTTCAAATCTTGAACAGTAAATGCTTTGTTTAAAATGTAAAACCTTGTGCTGTAATTTTTTCAGTTAATAATCGAGAGCTCAAATCTATTTTGTGCAAGTTACTTGTCACCCTTAAGATCATAACAATAATTTGTTCAAACGAATGTTATTGACAAGGAAAGCCCTCATTAGAAATATAGCCCATATTAAACGGGAGACAATTGTTTGTGTGGTTAGTCCAAGGAGGGTCTTAGTACAGCAATAAACTGCATATAACTGGTTTGGCTGAGAGATATGGTTCAAATGTAAAAAGATTTTATTCATTTATTAGAAATTGGTCAAAAACCATCTAGAGGACTCTATGCATTTAAGAACAAAAGAGCAATGCTTCAACAATTAGAGTTAGTTTGCCTTTTTTTTGGTCTAGGACCAGAGAGTCTAAGACCAGAGGGCATAGTCTCAGACAAAAAGGGCGGCTAATTTAAGACTGAGATGAAAAGGAATTCATTCCGTCAGAAGGTTGTGGTCTTTGGAATGCCTTGCCTCAAAGAGTTGTGGGGGCACAGTTTTTGTGTAGATTTAAGGTTGTGATAGATTGATTCCCATAATGACCAAGAATCTAAGGTTATAGGGAAAGTCAGGAAAGTGGACACAAGGAATATCGGATCAGCTATGATCTTATGGTTTTTCCACAGAAAAGGATTGAAGATACAGTGAACTAGTGGATAGGTTGGACTGATATACAAAAGTCATGGTTTTATTTTATTCCTCAACATTCATTGTTTCTCTTGTTATGATCTCAGCTGATATTACAACTGGACAAGTCAGATCCTATACAGGGACCAAGCTTGATAGATCATTTTTAAAATTTGCTTTGGTTTAAAAGAGGTAGTCTTTCACTGAAGCATAAACATGCAATGCTGCAGACCTTGTTTTAACAATAGCATGGGAGTTTATTATAAACGGAACAATGATAACAGAATAATCAAAGCTACCCACTTATAATAGAAATTCAAAGATTTTTAAATATACAGTAAAAGTGCAATCCCACTAATCCCAAAATACATATTGGAAAGAAACAAAATAATGGCTGTATCATACAACACTTGTACAATGTTCACACCAAAGTCTCTGTATGTAACATCTCAGTGGCTTCAAGTCACTTGTGATTTCAACTTTTAGACTGGAACTATTATTGTTTCTTTCTGGAAGCACTGCACATCTGAGCTTCCATGTACTCTAAGTAACTTCTTTGGGGTGTTTTACCACAACATTTCTGATAAGGGACTAACACTAACTTTTCATTCCAAGGTAATCTGATTCATTACATACCTAACCAGGAGCACTGCTCTGCACAGACATCCTGTTCCAAGGACTTCACAGGTCTGCCCAACTCACAATCAAACTAAAGGTCTCTCTCTCTCTCCCTCAGCTATGGGTTTTTACCTCAAGCATGAAGAAAAACAAATTCCACAACTTTCTAACAAACTATTGAGGCTCTGTTATTTACCTTGCTGAATCATAAATGATCTAAAATGAACTAGTTGGGCATATAATCTATTCAGTCTATACCCAGGCTTCAAAAACTAGTTTTAAAAGTTTTCAAAGAAATTGTCATGATTACAAAAATACTTACATGTTAACTATTAGCTTCAGGTACACAGAAAACCCCATTGATTATTAATTCAAATACCAGAAACCCAAGCTGAGACCAAATAACATTAAAATAATACATGTAAATCTCACAGTTTACATCACGATGTTCAAAACAGTCTTAAAGCAGAGCACAAATTGATGGATGGTACTTTTTGTCCAATGGAAAATATGACCATTATCTGAGATTAATCAGCTTTATTTATTTGCTCATTTAAATTTATACAATGGCCTAGATTTTGCTGTCAGAATAAGTTGGGTTTAATGATGCTCACTGTTATTAATCCATAAATTTTCTAATAACTTGTGGTGAAGAAGAGACATTCATGAATTATGAATCACCAGAAGTTGCTGGATGGTTTGAATTGCTGTACTATTTGTCTCACAATAGCAGCAGCTTGCCCCCAGACTTTACATGAATTTCACAAAATTGAAGCATTTGTGCATTTTTTGCCAGTTAAATTTATTGTAGGATCAAAAGGGCTGCTACTAATTTTAGTGCTGTTTTAATGAAGAGATTTATTTTCCTGCCAGACCATTTAATCACTCCAGTTCAGAAAGGGAAAATTTTATACTGTGGAGTCAGGTTCCTACAGTCAGTAAATTGTTGTTGAGATTTTAAATATTTAAGTCAGCTAATAAATTTATATTCATCATTGCTAAAAAATATTCTATTGCCAATTTTCACTTGTAGTATATATGTAAAGGTTCTGTTTAATCTTGCAGTAGGAAATTGCAACCAAAGGCCCTTCTTGAGACTCAGTCATAATATCCCTACCATTCTACTGGCAAGTCCCACTTGCTCCAGAGGTGTGTAATGACAGGTTGATTAGAAAAATAGGTTTAAAAAAAATAATTGCAGCTAATGTATGTGATAACAGTCAATAATGATGATCCTAAGATTGGCCGAGTCTAAAGTGATATTTAATTTCAATATCCATAGCTGTTATAAAAGCAAATTATTGCAAATGCGTTTCTAGTTTATGACTAATATGTGAACATTTCATTGATTAATAGACATTTGAAAAGTATAGAAGGTACATTTTCCTTCCTCTTAGAAGTTTCAAAAGTTGTTTTAAAAAACATATCATGATGTTTCCTGTCTGGCCTTTACTTTTCATTAGCTTTAAAACGCTTAACAGTTAAAGTGTTTATTAGAATCCAGAACAAAGTGAAATTGCATCCATGCTTACTAAAGGATGATGAATAATTTAACTGCATAAAAATAATTGAGATTCCTCATTTTCTCATTTTTTTTTCCATTTTCAGTCAATCTCAAGTATAACATAAATAAGTTAAACTATAAGGGCATAATTATCAATGTGTAACGATGTGAGCAAGAATCAGAATATTTTTAACTTTGTCAAGAACTACACAATATATAGAAACCAAAGATCATTCAAAGTTAATGAAATGGAAAGTATGTACTCCAACTTAGAAATTCATTGCTGTCTCAAAATTTCAACCTATTCTCTATGCTCATCATATTGGTGATGCAAATCCCCAATTGAAAACCTACTCACGTTGACAAGCTTCACTTGAAACCAGTTAAACTGTACTTAGGCAAGGCAGCCAGTGTATTGTTTTGCATATTATTACCCTCCACTTCAGATTAATGGACAATGCTATTTTTTTGTCAATAAAGTAGCAAAACATAGAAATTAAAATACAATATGCAACAAACTTTAAAAATGGTGATTTAAAGATCTCAAAATCTGTGAGGAGATGTCAATAGTTCAAAAGGTATCTAACATCTGGGATTTATGCCAAAACTGGAAGAGCGGTCCTATGTTCTGGGGACCTGGATTTGAATACCACCCTGGCAGATGGTGGAAGTTGTATTTAATAAATATCTGAAATTAAGAATCCAATGATGAGCATAAAGCCATTTTCAATTGTTGCAAAAACCCATCCAGCTCACTGATGTTCTTCAGGGAAGGAAATCTGCCATCCTCATCTGGTCTGACCTGCATGTCGCTCCAGACCCAGAGCAATGTGGTTGATTCTTAACTTCCCTCTGAAATGGCCGAGCAAGCTATTTACTTGTATCAATCGCTATGAAGTCTCAAAAATAAAATGAAATCAGATGGATTTTTTGTCATCAATCTTAGCACTGGAAAAGACCAGGGCAGAAACAGCCCTGTTGACCCTGCAAAGTCTGCTATACTACTATCTGGAAGTCAGTGCCAAAATTCGAGAGCTGTCTCATAGACTGGTCAAACAACAGCTTGACATTGTCTGTATGATACGATTCTGTGAGTATGATTATGCCCCCAAACCATCATGACCATCCCTCAATAGGGTTGTTAGTTTGCTTGCTAAACTGATAGATTTGTTATCAGACATTTCATCACCATGCTAAGTAACATCATTTGTGAGCTTCCGATGAAATGTTGGTGTTCTGTCCCGCTTGTTATTTATTTGTTTTGGTCTGTTGTGGTGGATGATATTACTTATGGTTGTTTCTCTTAGAGTAATACAGTGATAGAGTCATAGAGATGTGCAGCATGGAAATAGACCCTTCAGTCCAGCTTGTTCATGCCGACTTAATAACCTAACCTAGTCTAGTCCCATTTGGGAGCACTTGGCCCATATCCTTCTAAACCCTTCCTATTCATATACCCATCCAGAGGTAGTTGCTGTAGTTGCACCAGCCTCCATCACTTCCTCTGGCATCTCATTCCACACATACATCACCCTCGGTGTGAAAACATTGTCCCTTAGGTCCCTTTTATATATTTCCCTTCTCACCCTAAACCTATGCCCTCTAGTTCTGGTCTCCCCCATCCCAGGGAAAAGACCTTACCTATTTATCCTATCCATGCCCGTCATAATTTGAGGCTGAGGGGTGACCTTATAGAAGTTTACAAAATTATGAGGAGAATGGATAGGGTAAATAGACAAAGTCTTTTCCCTAGGGTGGGGGAGTCCAGAACTAGAGGGCATAGATTTAGGGTGAGAGGGGAAAGATATAAAAGAGACCTAAGGGGCAACTTTTTCACACAGAGGGTGGTATGTGTATGGAATGAGCTG
>NC_057710.1:137529272-137547239 GCF_004010195.1 Chiloscyllium plagiosum | reverse complement strand
CCCCACCCCAGTCTGACCTAACACCCTCACCTTGACCTCTTTCCACCTATCACATTTCCGACGCCCCTCCCCCAAGTCCCTCCTCCCTACCTTTTATCTTAGCCTGCTGGACAAACTTTCCTCATTCCTGAAGAAGGGCTTATGCCCGAAACGTCGATTCTCCTGTTCCCTGGATGCTGCCTGACCTGTTGCGCTTTTCCAGCAACACATTTTCAGCTTTTCCAATACTACTCTGATCTAACCAATGTCCTATACAGCCGCAACATGACTTCCCAACTCCTGTATTCAATACTCTGACCAATAAAAAAAAGCATACCAAACGCCTTCTTCACTATCCTATCTACCTGTGACTCCACTTTCAAGGAGCTATGAACCTGCACTCCAAAGCCTCTTTGTTCAGCAACACTCCCTAGGATCTTGCCATTAAATGTATATAAGTCCTGCTAAGATTTGCTTTCCCAAAATGCAGCACCTCTCATTTATCTGAATTAAACTCCATCTGCCAATTCTCAGCCCATTGGCCCATCTGGTCAAGATCCTGTTGTAATCTGAGGCAACCCTCTTCGCTGTCCACTACACCTCCAGTTTTGGTGTCATCTGCAAACTTACTAACTGTACTTCTTATGCTCACATCCAAATCATTTATATAAATAAAGAGAAGAAATGGACCCAGCACTGATCTTTGTGGCACTCCACTGGTCACAGGCCTTCAGTCTGAAAAACAACCCTCCACCACCATCTTCTACCTTTGAGCCAGTTCTGTATCCAAATTGCTAGTTCTCCCTGTGTTCCATGAGATCTAACCTTGCTAACCAGTCTCCCATGGGGAACCTTGTCAAATGCCTTACTGAAGTCCATATAGGTCACATCTACCGCTCTGCCCTTATTAATCCTCTTAGTTATTTCTTCAAAAAACTCAATCAAGTTTGTGAGACATGATTTCCCATGCACAAAGCCATGTTGACTATCCCTAATCAGTCCTTGCCTTTCCAAATACACGTACATCCTGTCCCTCAGGATTCCCTCCAAAAACTTGCCCACCACCGACGTCAGGCTTACTGGTCAATAGTTCCCTGGCTTGTCCTTACCACCCTTCTTAGAGTGGCACCATGTTAGCCAATTTCCAGCACCTCACCTGTAACTATCGATGACATAAGTATCTCAGTAAGAGACCCAGCAATCACTTCCCTAGCCTCCCACAGAGTTTTAGGGTACACCTGATTAGGTCCTGGGGACTTATCCACCTTTATGCGTATCAAGACTTCCAGCACTTCCTCCTCTGTAATATGGACATTTTTCAAGATGTCACCATCTATTTCCCTACATTCTACATCTTTCATATCCTTTTCCACATGGGCTACCATGATGCTGAGGGGTCAGAGTAGTCTGATCGTCATCTCTGAGATATTTTTAATGTATGGCAGGGTGGCTAGAGTCTATGGGCATATTGTGTCTTCTTGTTTGGTCTGTTGTGCCGAATACGTTGTATAAGTGTTTTTCCTCGGCTTCTCATAGTTGGTGCAGTATGTTGTGGCTCATTTAAATAATGTCTATTTGTGGGTATTGGGATGATTGCTCCTGTAGTTGAGTATTTGGTCCGTGTGTGTGGTTTCCTGCAAACACTGGTCTTCAGCTCTACATTGGCTTTTCATTCAACTGTGATGTCTAGGAAGGGGAGTCTGTTGTTGTTCTCTTCTCTTTGATGAACTTTCTACAGTAATCTTTTTCAAAATCTCAAATCCCTGGATATGTCCTGTCTTATCAGCAGAATCTGTTCAAGCAAAGGTGGGACACAGTGGTATACAGTCGGGACAGAATAATCCTGGGAGTCCTCAACATTGACTCCAGACCCCAAAGAGTCTCATGGCTTCAGGTTAAACATGGGCAAGGAAACCTCCTGTTGATTACTCGTACGGTCCGCCCTCGGTTTATAAGTCAGTACTCCACCATGTTGAACAACATTTGGAGGAAGCATTAAGGGTGTCTAGGGTGCAGAATGCACTCTGGGTGGGAAACTTCACGGTCTACCTCCGAATAGTTCGACAGCACCACTGATCAGGTTGGTTGGGTTCTAAACGAAATAGCTGCTAGACTGGATATGTGGCAGGTGGGGAGGGAACTGACAGGAGGTAAAAACATACTTGACCTCCTCCTTACCAATCTGTTGGCTGCAGATGCGTCTGTCCTGTATTATAACAGACAATCCAGATTTAACCAGGCTGTCCACTGTCTACTGAATGCATGAACTATTGGATAACTTTATCAATTAATCATAACAGAACCTCTTCCAGATTCAGATCTAATCACTACATACAAAGATACATTCTTTACTGTCTGAACATCAAGTATCATTTCTGTGAAATATAAGGATTCAAAATAGAGGGAACGCACAAAGGATCATTATGATTAGGTGTGGCTTTTTTCCCTGTTATTTTAATCCTAGATGGTACTGACAGAAAATCAATACCACAATGTTCAAATTATTAGAATGAATGTGTATTTAAAAGGTTTTTGATGTCACTTTGCTTTCAAAAATCTTTTTGTGTAATATTCATGTAAAATAAGACACAGAAGCCAATGGGACCTGACAGTATTCGGAAAAAAGTACTTGTGCTGCAGAACATAGGGTGCCTGAAGCTAAGCTGTTCCAGACAAGCTTTTTTTTATTCATTTAGAGGATTTGAAAGTTTCTGGTTCGGCCAGCATTTATTGGCCATCCCTAATTGTCCATAGGGCAGTTCAAAGTCAATCACATTGCTGTGGGTCTGGAGTCACATGTAGGCCAGACCAGGAGAGGATTAAAGATGGCAGATTTCCTTCTTTGAAGGATATAAGTGAGCCAGAAGGAGTTTTCCTGACAATCAACAATGGTTTAATAGTAATCAGTAGATTCATAATTCCAGCTTTTTATCCTTTTCATTGAATTCAAATGCCACAATCTGCCGTGATGAGATTTGGACCCAGGCCCCTAGAATCTTAGCTGAGTTTCTGGACGAATAGTCCAGTGATAACACCATTAGGCTGTTGTCTCCTCTTTAAACAATGATATCTACCTGACAATGTGGAAAATTGCCCATGTATGTCTTGTACTCAAAAAGCAGAAAAAAAACCCATGTCTGACCAATTACTGACATCATTGGACATCTGCGAGTTCAGTTCCAGGCCATCTTTGCAGGATTTGTGAGGAAGTCGACTGGGTACAGGAGATATTCTCTTATGATTACACAATGTTCAGCTCTATTTGTGACTTCTCAAATCCTGAAGCAGTCCACGTCTAAATGTAGCATGACTGAGACAATATCCCTGCTAGTGTTGTTTCAACTCCAGAAACATTCATGCCACACAAGTGTCTGGTAATGACCATCTCGAACAAGCAACAATCTTGACTTTCAATGACATTATGTTATAAAAGATGTAGAGGTGTACTGTACCTTTAAGAGAGTTGAAAAGCTAGCAAGGATTGACAAAGCACAGACAGTCCTGAAAAGGTAACAATGTAACACTTGGTCGAAACAAATAGTAGCAGATGCGTTGCCATGAAACAAAAACAGATTCAAATTCAGCCAGTTTACATTATGCACCGAGATACCAAGATCCAATCAAATTTAAATTTAGTATTTTGATAATATTAAAACCAATGAAATGATCCGATGTTTTGGCGTATAAAACCAGACATTTTGAACAGTTAGGGGGAGAGCTGCCAAAGACCAACAAATGTAGACTGCTAGCTGAAGAGCTCTCTGAAAAGGACCTGTCTTTGGGGAGTTTGTGCAGCAGAACAACAAGGCTGACCTGGAGAGAATCTACAAAGGAGAATCAGCAAAGCTGGTTTTGAAATGTGATTTTTGTTTTGTAAATCTGAATTGGGATTTTTTAAAAATCAGACCTAGTATTGTAGAGTGGGAGGTAAAAGATATGTTTAAGAAAAAAAGAGTTGTAAATATTTGTTGGTTTTAATATTCTCTGTTGGACTTAAAGAATAAAGTTGTTGATTTTTACTTTAAATAGTGACCTCTTGGATAGCTCTTTGCCTCTTGAATTTTAGCAGATTACAGCACAGGGTAATCACTGTCTCGCTGGTTTAAATTAGCAGAGGGTTTATCCCGTGTCATAAAGTTAACATCATTGATTTCCCCACTGTCACATCTTGGGAGCTACCATTAACTTAAACCTCAACTGGTGTAGTCATATAAATACTGTCAGAGGCTAGGAATCCCACACGAATAACTCATCTCCTGACTTCCAAAACCTTGTTTAGCCAAAGTCAGGAGTGTGATGGAATACTCCTCACTTGCCTGAATAGGCACAGCTCTAATAGCTTGACACCATCCAGGAAAAAACTGCCCAATTGTCATAGAGTCACGCAGCATGGAAACAAACCCTTCAGCCCAACCAGTCCATGCTGAACATAATCCCCAAACTAAACTAATCCCACCTGCCTGCTCCTGGGCCCTATCCTTCCAAACCTTTCCTATTGATGTATCTATCCAAATGTCTTTTCAACATTGTAATTGTCCCCGCATTCACCACTTCCTCAGGAAGTTCATTCCACATGTGGACCACCTTCTGTGTAAAAAATTTGACCCTCATGCCTTTTTTAAATCTCTCTCCTCCCACTCTTAAAAACGTGCCTCCTAGTCTTGAAATCCCCCATCCTATGGAAAAGACACCTACCATTAACTTGGTTTATACCCTGATTCATAAACTCTTATGAGGTCAATTTGAACCAGATCTAAAAATATCCACTTCCTCCACCACCAATACTGTGTAGCAGCAGTGTTTACCATCTATAGACGAACTGCAGAAATTCACCAACGATTCTCAGCCTGCACCTTCCAAACTCTCAACGACTTCAATCTAGAAGGACAAGGGCAGAAATATATGTGAACACCACCAGCTGCAAGCTCCTCTCCAAGCCACTCCCATCTTGAATTGGAAATATATTGCTGTATCTTCACCATCACTGGCTCAAAATCCTGAATTCCCTCTCTAGTGGCATTGTGGGACAAAGAAGCAGCTCACCATCACCTTCTCACAGGAAATTAGGGGCGCCCAGTAAGTTCTGGCCCAACCAGCAATGCCCAAAAGATTAAAAACAATTTATAATTGATATTTTAAGGATATTTTGAGAGTTCTCAATGGGCAGATTAATTTCACAGGTTGGCGTGAGTGCCTGAGTGACATGGATCTGTGGTGAAATCCATGACAGGAACAGACAAGAACTCCAGTGAGCCCAATCTCAACATCAGGAGCACCTTGCTCCATTTTTAATGGTTTTCACAAGTGGCATGGTGAGTTGCTCACTAGGATGTGGCGAGTTGCTAATTGGGGGTGTGTGTTCTTTATTAAAAACCTTATAACATGTCAGGAATCTGAATATTAATATCTTACCAAACAAGTTGGATGTTGAGAGAACTCAACATGGGAACCATAGCAAGTACCTGATGCCATCGATTCATTGCTTGCTCCAAATGCCCTCTTTGTTGAGCACATGGGCATGACCACACACACTCCATGTCCATGAGCATGGGACATGGACATTGACTGTCAGGACATTGGGTTTGTCCCAATCATGGCCTTTGCAGTGACACTGCGTTTGTCAGAGCTGCCAGCCTCTAAACTAATCCCACATCATGGATGTGCCCAGGAGCCCTCATGGTATTTTTCCAGTCAATTTCTGCACCTCAATGAGTGAGGAAGATGCTGCAGGCAGTAGTAAGAGTGGTCAAGGAGTGTGGAGGGAAGGTAGAAATACAGGGAGTGTGAGATATTGGAGAAATTGTGGTATGGTGTGGTATTGTAGCCTCCAGTGAGGGAGGAGGAAGTCCTGCCTGTGTCCAGGTGTACAATGGGCTTCTGAAGATGCTCACACAAAGGACTGCGGGTGAATTCTACAATATGTACTAAGTGGCAAGTTGTCGGAATGGCGCGTGGTAAGATGGGACCAGACCCGAACATAAGGATGTCTCAAATACATGGTAGGGTGTTAATGCGCATTTGGTAATATATGGAAAGACTGGTAGGACTCCCAAAAAACGTCAATGGCCAAAATAATGTCAGATTCAGCCACGACTTTTTCGTGAATTAAGCTCCTTCGATATTATAGTTCTGTGATTGAGTTTACAACTGTGCAGCACTTGGCAACTAGCAGCAGTAATTCATCAACAAAATACAGTAAAGAGGACAGAAATCATAAATCTATCAATATGATTGATATGAGTGCTGATTTGGATCTTTTGATGTTTGAATATTTGTGTTTCTGAATGATTTCAAATAGAAGTACAAAGAAAGAATCTCTAGAGAATTGTAGCAGTTCTGCTGTTTATTGAATACACAATTGGTCACATTCAGTTTAATTCCTTTCTTCACCATGAGGCATGCTGGGAAGTGCTGATGTTGTCAGATATCTCGCTCCAACTCTGAAGGAGTGGTGAGGACCGGAGCTGACTTTATACTGTTTGCTGTATCTTTTCCTAATCAGGCAGCTTGGGTGACAGCAGAAGGCCTCTCTCGGAAATCAAATCTTTGGAAGAAGACTGATTGGAGGCTGGCAGCTCTGACAAACGCAGTTTCACTGCAAAGGCCATGGTTGGGACAAACCCAATGTCCTGACAGTCAAAGTTTTGGTGTTGTTTATGGATTGAGAGAGAGAAAAGCAACCATGTCAGAACCAAGGGTAGGGTGAAATTCTCTAAGAGGCCAACATACCTTCCTATGTCTGTGCCTTTGATTGGCACAAATTAGGGTCAATGACAAGACCCCTTCTCCCCCATCACCAAATTAAGAGCCAGTCTGCCCTGGTGTTCTAGTCTGATAGGCTGACACTCTTACATTTTGTTTCAGAAAGCAGAGTGGAAGACACGCCCGTGTCTGCGCTGTAACATAGAATGTTACAGCACAGTACAGGGCCGCGATGTAGCACCAACCTGTGAAATTAATCTGATGCCCATCTAACTTACACCGTTCCATTATTATCCATATATCCAATGCCCAGTTAAATGCCTTTAAAGTTGGCGAGTCTACTACTGTTGCAGGCAGGCTGTTCCACGCCCCAAGTAAAGAAACTACCCCTGATCTGTCTGAAATCTATCATCCCTCAATTTAAAGCTTTGTCCCCTCGTGTTAGCCTTCATCATCTGAGGAAAAAGGCTCTCACTGTCCACCTTATCTAATCCTTTGATTATCTTATACATCTCGGTTAAGTCACCTCTCAACCTTCTTCTCTCCAATGAAAATAGCCTCAGTTCCTTCAGCCTTTCCTCATAAGACCTTTCTATACCAGGCAACATCCTAGTAAATCTCCTCTGAACCCTTTCCAAAGCTACCACATCCTTCCTAAAATGCGGTGACCAGAACTGCACACAATACTCCAAGTGGGGCTTTACCAGTGTCTTGTACAGCTGAAGCATGACCACATGGCCCCAAAACTCAATCTACCTAACAATAAACGCCAACACACAATATGATCCTTAACAACCCTATCAACCTGGGTGGCCATGATTTGGAAGTGCCAGTGTTGGACTGGGGTGTAAAATGTTAAAAATCACAACGCCAGGTGATAGTCCAACAGGTTTATTTGGAAGCACTAGCTTTTGGAGCACTGTTCCTTCATCAGGTGGTTGTAGAGCAGCGCTCCAAAAGATGGTGCTTCCAAATAAACCTGTTGGGCTATCACCTGGTGATGTGTGATTTTTAACCTGGGTGGCAATTTTCAGGGATCTATGCACCTGGACACAGATCTCTCCAGTCATCTACACTGCCAATAATTTTTACCATTAGCCCAGTACACTTCTGAAGTGAACTACCTCACACTTCTCTGCATTAAACTCCATTTGCTACTTCTCTGCCCAGTTCTGCATCTTATCTATGTTCTTCTGTAACCCACAACATTCTTCAGCACTATCCATAACTCTGCCTACCTCAGTGTCATCCACAAACTTACTAACCCATCCTTCTATGCCCACGTCCAGATCATTTATAAAAATGACAAACAGCAGTGGGCCCAAAGCACACCACTGGCAACTGAGCTCCAGGATGAACATTTTCCATTAACCACCACCCTCTGTCTTCTTTCAGCTAGCCAACCTCTGATCCAATTCACTAAATCACCTTCAATCCCAAAACTCTATTTTGTGCAATAGCCTACCATATGGAACCTTATAAAACAGCTTACAGAAGTCCATATATAACATATTAACCGCTTTACCTTCATGTACCTGTTTTGTCACCTTCTCAAAGAACTCAAAAAAGGTTAGTTAGGCACACTGTACCCTTCACAAAACTATGTTGACTATCTCTAATCAAATCATTCCTTTCCAGATGATTCTAAATTCTATCTCTTATAACCTTTTCCAACATCTCATCCATAATTATCAGAGTTGTCTTGATTTCCCTTCTTAAACAAGGGAACAATATTTGCTATCCTCCAGTCTTCTGGCACTACTCCTGTCGACAATGATGTCATAAAGATTGAAGGCAAAGGCTCTGCAATCTCCTCCCTGGCTTCTCAGAGAATCTGAGGATAAATTTCATCCTCAGGGGTCTTATCTATTTTCAGATCTTCCAAAATTGCTAAAACCTCCTCGTTGTCAACAGCAATCCCATCAAATCTAGTAGCCTGTATCACCATATTTTCACTAACATTGCCCCTTTCCAATGTGAATACTGATGAAAAGTATTCATTAAGCATATCCCCATAGCCTCAGATTCCACACACAACTTTCCACTACTATCTTTGATTGGCCCTAATCTTATTCTAGTCATTCTTTTATTCCTGATATACCTATAGAAGGCCTTAGGGTTTTCCTTGATCCTATCTGCCAACAGCTTCTCATGTTCCTTCCTGGCTCTTCTTAGCCCACTCTTTAGATCTTTTCTGGCTAACTTGTAACTCTCAAGCCTTCACGTCTCATCCTCACATAATCCTTCTTCTTCCTCTTGACAAGAGCTCAAGAGCTTCAAGTTCTTTAATAAACCATGGCTCCCTCTCTCGACAACTACCTCCCTACCTGATAGGTATGTACTTATCAAGGACCCACAGTAGCTGTTCGTTGAATAAGCTCCACATTTCAAGAGTGTCCATCCCTTGCAGTTTCCTTCCCTATCCTATGCATCCGAAATCTTGCCGACTCGCATCATAATTGCCTATTCCTCCAGTTTTACCACTTTCCCTCCAGTATATACCTATCCCTCCTCAAAACTCCCAATAGGGTGACTTCTCTTTTCCTGTTTCTAACCTCAGCTCAAACTACCTCAGTGGATGAGTCCTCAAATGTTATCTCAGCTGCTGTATTACTACTCTTGATTAACAACACCCCCACCCCCTCCCCCTTCTTTTACCATCATCTCTGTTCTTACTGAAACATCTAAATCCCCAAATCTACAACCACCATTCCTGTCCCTTCTCCAGCCATGTCTCTGAAATGGGCACAACATCAAAATCCCAGGTACAAACCCATGCTGCAAGTTCACTCACCTTATTCTGTATGCTCCAGGATATTAGTATCCCTCTGGTTCAGGTGAAGACCGTCCTGTTTGTAGAGGTCCCACCTTCCCCAGAAAGAGCTCCAATTATCCAAGAGCAGCCCCAATGATCCATTTATTAAATGTTGCTGAGGTGGAGATGGCCAAGAGCATCAAGTTCCTAGAAATGACGATCACCATGTTCCATGCTGGTCCATGTTCAATGACACCACAGTCAAGAAAGCACAACAACTACTTCCTCAGGAGGCTAAGGAAATAAAGACTCTTATAAATTTTTAACGAAATCATCCTGTCTGGATACATCACATATGGCAACGATCTTCCCAAAATCGGAGGAAATTACAGGGAATTGTGAACATAGCCCAGTCAATCACACAAATCAACCTCCCATATATTGACTTCATCTATATTTCCAGCTGCCTCAGGAAAATAATCAAAAACCTTTCCCGTGCTGGTTATACTCTCTTCCATCAGGCAGAAGACAAAGGTTTGTACACATGTATGAACAGATTCAAGAACAGCTTCATCCTTGTTGTTAACAGTCTTTTGAATACACCTCTTAATGTTTATATTTATCTCCCTCTGCACCTTCTCGCCAGCTGTAACATTGTAACTGCAACACCGTTCCATTATGCTGATACACTTGTATAGTACAATCTGCCTGTAAAACATTTTTCACTGTGCCTTGGTACACATGACAGCAATAAATCAGATCAAATCAAATCCGACTTGGAAAAGAGATAGTTAAAAGCACAGGCAGGAAGAAGCCCTTCACTGACCACATGAGGACCTCAATTCGCAGCTGAGCAGGAAGGTCAAGCTTTTTGCTCAGAACATTCTGCCTGGAATTAAATTCAGGTGGAGTTGGGAAGGGGCAGGGTTCTGGGATGCAACCATCATATTCCTGCCCAATCAAGATGCTTTCCTGCCTTGTAGACCAAACATTCCGCTTTTCATCCCCAAGGGGACATGTCTTTAGTAATGAGGGGGTGTGGCTGTGATGAATTACATTGAACTGTTGCCCCTCAGACTCTATCTCTCCTATACCATTGGAACATAAGGGAGCTCTGGTGTAAAATGGTGAGCGAGCAGATTAAATCAGTGTTGGGATGTCCGCTATCCAACACCAACCAGAAAATTATTTGGTGTTAATAGTCTGGGTCCACAAGTTTGTCAGCCTTTGTAAATATGAATATAATATAAGGATTAGTGTGAATTTTAATAAAGCCCTTAAACCTGACTAATAATGATGAACTTTAAAAACAGAACTGTTGATAATGACATCTCTCCTGACGACAACGAATATGAGCACCATGTGTTCCTGGGACACACAAACCAGAGAGCTCCCTGGTAAAATTCCGGATCTCTCAAAAGCCTATCACACAGCCTGCACCTAAAAAAAAAAATCAATAATCTGCCTTACAGGTGCAGGAGCAATAAAATCGGACGGGTTATTATTCACAAAAAACAAAATTATTCTCATGAGAAACTCCAGGCACTACATTTTACCTGCCCTCTGGGAGGAGTTATACAACTAGAAGGCTCATAGAATCCATCATCTACTTCTTGCCATTGCATCTTGCAAGTGGCAGGATAAGATGGCAGCTGTCCCTCCCACCCAGAACCCATATATGTGATCACTTAAAAGGTCAATTCACATCTCCACTGGAATTTAACCAGCAGTTGTGGGCATTCTGTCGGTGGGGGGGGGGGGGGGGGGGGGGGGGGAGGGAGGCCTCCATGCAAATCCAGTCAGCCTCCAGGAGGGCATTCCTTTTTGGGCAAACTTTGTACATGGAGGGGTCCACCATGGTAAAGGGTGTTCTTGTGGCAACAATGCCACCTGTCCTCACTATGCACACCTTCATATGATCTTTCTAATGGGCCTAAGCACCCTCAGGTCACATTTACGACATCATTGACAGTGAGGGCACACAGCTTTGAATACTGCTTTACCCTCCAGGTGAAGCCCCAGGTATGACCATGGCTCCAGGTTTTTTTAGATTACATTACATTACAGTGTGGAAACAGGCCCTTCGGCCCAACAAGTCCACACCGACCCGCCGAAGCACAACCCACCCATACCCCTAACCTAACACTACGGGCAATTTAGCATGGCCAATTCACCTGACCTGCACATCTTTGGACTGAGGGAGGAAACTGGAGCACCCGGAGGAAACCCACGCAGACACGGGGAGAACGTGCAAACTCCACACAGTCAGTCGCCTAAGGCGGGAATTGAACCCGGGTCTCAGGCGCTGTGAGGCAGCAGTGCTAACCACTGTGCCACTGTGCCACCCACCAGTGCAGGTTGCTGCACTGTTGACCCTCTAACTGGCCAAGTAAACCCACAGCCAAAGGCAGTCAGTTAATGTTAATGGAATTATTCTGTTGGGAGCTAACAGTTAGGATTGACAGGCCTTCCATAATAGGGAATAGCACTTGTGCAGACTGCCATGAATTAGTGAATTGCCCAGGTCCTGCTGACAACGTAAACAGCTTCATCCCCCTCCTTCAGACTTCTACCGAAATTAGATTCAGCTGGGTGAGAGAGAGCTCAGTTGAGGATAGGAACAGTTTCCTATGATGTCCAACTGGTCCAATTAATTACTGACACCAACAGTATCAATCTTCCATGAAAAGAAAGAACAACTTGCATATACGTAGCAGCTTTCACAGTTTCACGGTGTCTCCAAGCACTTTAAAGCCAATGAAGAGCTTTAGAAGTGTAGTCACATTGCAACATGGGAGATCTGTCGCCCAGTTGGTTCAAAGACTACACTGACAATAAATGGCTAACCTGAATTGATTGACAACTAGATCTTGGCTAGGATACCAGCCATTTGGACACTTGGGCACATGTTCTTACAAAGCACAGGTTACCTCCTACAAAATAAGTTCAAACTTTAAACAGTACTAGACTTGGCAAAGTGCTTGCCCTTTTCCCTGTGGTGAAAAAAACTCATGGAGAGGACAACCATCAAAGGCAGTCGATTCTAAATGGATTAAATCTTATATAACTATTCATTTGGGAGCTGAATTAAAGATCAAAAGGAGAAGTACTGGCAGAGTTGATTAAACATGCTGCAGACCCAGCATGGCTCCGTTCCTTCTGGGACCATTACCATGTCAACAATCGAATTCAACATTTGGGGTTTGAATAATTCAATTGCATTGTTAAAACATTAACATTGAGTTTTACTCAATAAACTTTGCAAATCACAGAGTGTCATCTTTTTCTAAGTTTTACCTTTTTTATTTGTGCCCCATGGGAATAAGAGCTTTGAAATTTGCAGAGAGGATGTGTCAAAGGAGAAATTGAGCTCTGTGGCTCTTGCTTATTTAAGGCACCATGCAGCTTCTGAATGTTTGCAGATGGCATTTGCTCTGGATGGAAAGTGTGTAGGAAAGCATCTTAGGAAAGGGCTATATACAGTGTGCACCTGACAACTAACAGCAGCATGCCAATAGACATAGTCACATTGCCAGCGATATTATTTTGATGTGAAATGTTCCAGCTTATAATATCTGTTAACATTGTACAGCTAAGCACAATATCAATTAGCATGAAGGACTCCCCCATTGGGACATTTTATTAAAGAAATCATGAACTACCGGCAGGTTAGTTGTTGGCTGTTGATGCAATTGTACATGTTGTTAGAGCTTTCCAGAGTATAACAAATGTTTCAATAAACTCTGGGGTGTGGTAGTCTGGCTGGTGCTCAGGTATTTATCATTGATTTAAAAACTTGTGCTGGAACTCGACAGTGGGAGAAAGAAGAGGTTGCATGCCAAGCTGCTAAAAAGGGAGGAGAAGGACTGCTGACAGGTGGACATGATATCTAGAAAGAGTCTTTAGGGAGCAATTAACTGACTTGTACTTCGCTAAGGACCAATGCCCAAGATTGATGTCAACTGCTATAGGCTCAGCTATGACTCGAAGTAGGATAGGACTGCAATGGCTGGGGCTGTCAAGGTGACATTTAAGTCTCTGGTTTATTCTAAACTGCACCTGGAAATGAGAAGGCTTTACAGTATGTAGTATAAGGAAGATCACTGAGATTCTTGAGATTCACAATTCATCTTATTCTCTCCTGCAAGTGGGAAGCAGGTAGAACAAACATAAGAATTTGCTTGCATTGTCGGCTCTGGTTAGGTGTTAATGACTGCAGATACTTTGCATGCCCTTCAAGTCTAGCAAAGCATTGTTGTAAAATCTTGGTGCTCTGTGTCTTACATGCTCAGCTATTACCCAATCTTTCACAACAGAGATTCAGTTCACAAAGGACTCCCACCCTATCTATTCCAGCCACAATGTACCTTCCCATTAAGTAGCATTATACAATCATGATATCAGATTCCTGGCTGATGCATACAGAGAATGAGCAATGTAGTTAGAGTCAGCTACTCATAGCTGTCAGTTCAACCAGCGGGAAGCACTCACTTCCCATGGTGCCTATAAAACAAACAGGCACAGATTAATTCTGCACAGCAATCACTACATCCATTGTTGGATCATAGTTAACTTAACCCTACATCTGTACAGTGTGTCAATTGTGGCTCAGTTGATAGTGCACTTGCCTATGCGTTTAAGTTCCACTCTGCGTTTAGCACAGAAATTAAGACTGATTCTCTAGTGCTGCAATGGCACAGCATTGCACTGTTGCAGGTTCAACTTTACTTGGATGAGATGTTAAACTGAGGTCTCATCCATCTGCTCTAATCAATGCAAAAGAGCTGTTGGCACTATTTCTACAAAAAAGTGCTGGCAAGTATTTATCCTTTAATCAAAAATCACAAAGAGCAGCACGCCTGGCAGCATCTGTAGAGAGAAACAGAATTAACATTTTGAGTCCGGTGACCCAACTTCAGAATTGATGTTCCGAAGAAGGGCCACTGGACTTGAAACGTTGACTGTTTCTCTCTCCACAGATGCTGCTAGACCTGCTGAGCTTCTCCAGCAATTTCCTTTTTAGTTTCAGATTTTCAGCATCTGCAGTTCTTTGTTTGATCACAAAAAGCAGATTATGTGGCAATTATCACATTGATGCCTGAAAGGGTTTTCTGAGTGCACAGTAACTAGCCTTTTCCCACATTGCAACAGTTCAAAAAGTATTTCATTGACGGGGCAGCACGTTGGCTCAGTGGTTAGCACTGCTGCCTCACAGCACCCAAGTCCCAGGTTCAATTCCAGCCTCGGGTGACTGTCTGTGTGGAGTTTGCACATTCTCCCAGTGTCTGCGTGGGTTTCCTCCGGGTGCTCCAGTTTCCTCCCACAGTCCAAAGATGTGCAGGCCAGATGAATTGGCGATGCTAAATTGCCCATAGTGTTAGATGCATTAGTCAGAAGGACATGGGTCTGGGTGGGTTACTCTTCGGAGGGTCAGTGTGGACCGGTTGGGCCGAAGGGCCTGTTGCCACACTGTAGAGAATCTAATCTAAACACTGAGATAAAAGCAAAGTACTGTGGATGCTGGAGAGAACAGAAGTAAAAAACAGAATGCGCTGGAGAAACTCTGCAGATCTGACAGCATCTGTGGAGACCGAAACAGAGTTAACATTTTGACTATTCTTCAGAAGGATTTTGAGATATCTGGTGGTTCTAAAAGCATTTTATGAGTGCAAATCTTTCTTTGCCATTGTATACTTTCTTAGAGCTATGATGAATCAACCTGTCCATCTGTTATGACAAGTCTCTGGAGCACTTGAACACAAGCCTCCTTATTCAAAGGTAGAGACACTATTACCACAACCCAACGAACATTTTCTTAGATACAGTTAGGACCACTATTACAGTTACATTAATCCTGTTCTGTCACATTATGGCACACCTCCGAGGCAGATGGGATTGAATCCAGATTCCTAACTCAGTAGTAGGGACACTACACTGAATCCTTGTATTTTCTTAAACGTGAAGTCATCTATTTTGGTAGGAATAACAATAAAAATGACTATTACTTGAATGGTAAGAAATTGCACCACACTCCTGTGCAGAGCGACCTGGATGCCCTTGTGCTTGAATTACAGAAGGTCAACCTACAGGTGCAACAGCTAATTAAGAAGGCAAATGGAATTTTGTCCTTCAGTACTAAAGCAGAGAGGTTATGTTGCAACTGTATAGGATACTGGTGGGGCTACACCTGGAGTACTGCATGCAGTTTTGGTCTCCTTACTTACGAGAAGGGGTGCAGAAGAGGTTCACTAGGTTGATTCCAGAGTTGAGGGCGTTGGCTTATGTGGAGAGACTGGGGAGACTAGGATTATATTTATTGGTATTTAGAAGAATGGTGGGGGAGGGAATCTTATAGAAACATATAGATTTTTGAAGGCCATAAATACGATAGAGGCAGAGAGAATGTTTCCACTGGTGGGTGAAACCAGGACAAGAGGGCTTAGCCTCAAAATTAGGGGAAACAGATGTCGGACGGAATTGAGAAGGAACTTCTTCACCCAGAGGGTTGTGAATCTATGGAATTCCCTGCCCAGAGAAGTGATTGAGGCTTCCTCAGTAAATGTAAGATAGGAAATTCCTTTACTGTTCAAAAATTTAAGGGTTGTGGTGAAAGGGTGGGTGAGTGGAGCTGAGGCCACAGAAAGATCAGCCATGACCTTACCAAATGGTGGAGCAGGCTCGAAGGGCCAGATTGCCTACTCCTGCCCTAGTTCTTATATTCTTATAGGTATATAGCAATATCATCACTTTGTAATTGAAATTAGTTTATGTGCAAGTAAGTTAGTTGACATTCACAAAACATCGTAAAAGTCATCTTGCCCTGCACTCAACTACTAATTAAAACAGATACCTACAAGCGATTCAAGTGGCACTGCTTATATTTAAAACGATTTAAAATTACATGATTGTTTATTATGCCAATGGGCCAATGGGTGTGACATCTGTCACCATCAATAATAGAGAAAAGGAGACCATTCATTGTTCTGATTTCCAAGTATATGCAGCCCTCTACTCAAGAAAACAATATAATCTGCTACTAACATAGAAAGATTACTGAATTATAATATGAATCATTTAATCACTAGATAAAACTTTCTCTTCTCAATGGGAATATCTTCTATACTCGATCAATACAGTTTCAACAGTAAATGCTGAAAATACTCAGTAGACCTCCCGGAAGCGGTGAAGACATTAATATTTCAGGCTGGTGAACTCTGTGTTAGAACTGAAAAATGTCCAGATTGTCAGGTTTTAAACAAACACAATAGCTAGAAAAGAAATAGGAGGGAAATAAAGGAAAGAAAGGGAAGATCGTAATAGGGTAGAGTCAGAGTCATACAGCACAGAAACAGACTGTCAAAGCAGTCTGTGCCAAAAATAATCTCAAACTAAACTAATTTCACTGAGCCGCTGTTGGCCCATTCCCTGCAAACATTTCTTATTCATACACTTATCCAAACGTCTTTAAAATTTGGTAACTTTACCCACATCTACCACTTCCTCTGGAAGGTCATTCTAAATACTAATCACACTGTGTAAAAAAGTTCCCTTTTTAAAATTTTCCTCCTTTAAAAATATGCCCCCTAGTCTTGAAATGTCCCACCTCAGGGAAAATACACCTATCATGCACCTTATCTATGCCGCTCATGATTTTATAAACCTCGAGAAAGTCACCCCTCAACCTGCTATTCTCCATTGAAAAAAGTCCCAGCCTACCCAGCCTCTCCTTATAACTCAAACCCTTCATTCCTGGCAACACTCTGGTAAATCTCTTCTGAACACCTTCTTAAAGGATGGAAGACAGGAACACTTCACTGCATAGCAGAATGATAGCCTGCACCTACTGCCCAGACCAAATAGGAGGAAACAATTCTCAATTTGAAATCATCAAACTCACTGCCAACTTTGAAGGGTTGTCAAGCACAAAACTGAAAGGCGAGGTGCTGTTTGTGAAGCTTGCCTGAAGTTTCATTAGAAAGCTGTAGAAGATCAAGGACAGAGCAGTTAGTGTGGGATTGATTTGAAAAATTAAAATTTTGGATGACACTAGTGGCCAGTCAAAGGCCAGCATTTCCTTTGCTCAGCAACACCACCAAGGAACAACCCCCGTGATTCTGGTGGCATATTGCGGGTTCAGGGTTGGCAACCAGGGCAAGGGGTGACTCTCATTGACCCACCACCCCACACCCCATTTCAAAGTTAGTCCCTCAGTCAGGCGCTTTGATCTAAGTACACATACAGAGAGTGTATAAATGGGCAATAAGGTGTGCATTCATGCAAGGAATTGACAATTGGCAACAGGCTGAATATATAGACAGCTAACAAGATAGTGGGAGTGCAGGATAGGCAAATAAGGAATGTGTTGCACAGATAGGCAATGAGGCAGGTAGTAGATTCACAGTTGCACAGCAAAGCAGGAAGCAATCTGGCGCACTGACCTCTACACCGCTGAAGCCAAACGTCAACTCAAGGACACCTCTTCCTACTGCCCCCTCGACCATGACCCCACCCCCCCATCACCAAACCATCAT
>NC_057710.1:137498747-137527970 GCF_004010195.1 Chiloscyllium plagiosum | reverse complement strand
CTATCTCCTTTTCCACCTATCCACTCCACCCTCTCCTCCCTGACCTATCACCTTCATCCCCTCCCCCACTCACCCATTGTACTCTATGCTACTTTCTCCCCACCCCCACCCTCCTCTAGCTTATCTCTCCACGCTTCAGGCTCACTGCCTTTATTCCTGATGAAGGGCTTTTTCCCGAAACGTCGATTTCGCTGCTCCTTGGATGCTGCCTGAACTGCTGTGCTCTTCCAGCACCACTAATCCAGAATCTGGTTTCCGGCATCTGCAGTCATTGTTTTTACCAAAGCAGGAAAGTGAACAATCAACAAGTGAAATTGACACAGAATGAGATGCAGTAGGTTAGACCATGCATGAAACTGATAGCTGGCAAGTGGGCTTGATAAACAGACTATAGATGTTCAGGAGACAGTAAACAGAATGAATGTATAAGGAGATGGACCAACCAGCAGTGGGAGAAGCAAGTATCAGACCAACCCAACAGGTCTCACACACAAACTGTGGGACAGACTCAGGCCTGGACCAGACACAGTCAAGATCAGCACACCCATACAAACTGGTCGAGTGAGCAAGTAGTAAACCACTCACTTCATAGAGAGACTGTATTTGGACTATCAGACAGATAACCAGAGCAATAGTAAAAATTGGACCAATTTCGATATGCCAAGATTTTCTATGCAACTTTGATACCAGTGTGTTGCCCTTAATTATTTTGCACTCTGCAGCCTGTGGTGATGTCCCTCAAAACACCACTAGCTCAGAATTATTGTCATGATGTGTATGACAATGAGTTAAAATCTCAGATCTCACCCTGCAGGAGCTGGGGGTGAAGGGGCAGAGCCACTTTGACCAACATAGCTCCAACTACACCCTGAGTTATAATATTGGCCAACACATTAAAAAGTTTTCCATCAATCATCATCCCCAGTCCAGCATTCTGAAAATCAAAGTATTTCCTGATTCATACCAGATCCAGTGGTTTCTAGACCCAAGCCAAGATATGTGTAAATCCTTCCCATGGGTGAATGATGGCAAATTATTCAAACAAAATTGCAGCTTCAGCAGTAAAGAGTAAAAGACCATTGTTATTACAAATGGATCAGCATTGCACTACCTGGATAGAGGGAAAATGCTAAGAAATTTCAAGAAGGAGGTTGAAAATACTACATCTTGCAGAGTTTTCAAATTAATTCACAGCTGGTAAATTAGAGAGTCTCGTTTTGAGCGATTAATGAAACACTGCAGGCCAAAAGCTAAAGGGAACCAAGAAGGTTAAAGTTCATTGTAACTTCACATGAAACTGCATTACGCAAGACTGTCCAATCTATAATGCTGCCATTTTTTAAAAACAGAGATCGAGAAGATATAAGTAAATTATCCAACGGTAATAAGGCTACTTTCATTACTGCAAGTTTCAGAAATTAAGCTGTTTCTGCTCATTCTACAATAGATTATTTGCCAGAATTTACTGTTAAATTTACTGCAAGGCTAATGGTACTCACCACTATGCATTTATCAATGGCTGCTTTGGAACAGATGGTTGATTACATAAGAATATTCCAAGAAGCTGTTCATTCTTAGCTTTGTGAACACAGCACCAATCTCTGAACCCTCCCCATTTTCAAAAGCACCTGCTATATTTGGCAATTAATTGTCCACTAAACCTACAGCAGACAATTACCTCTTGATTTCTTTTTATTCAATCTATTTTTCTAATCAACCCTCTTCAGATATATTGTTACATACCCCTAGAGCATGTAAGACTTGAACACAGGCATTCTGTTCCAGGGGTAGAGACACTACCACTGCACCACAAGATAAGCCCCAGAAAATTACCTCGTTATCACAAACTGAAAATGTGTTGCTGGAAAAGCGCAGCAGGTCAGGCAGCATCCAAGGAGCAGGAGAATCGACGTTTCGGGCATGAGCCCTTCTTCAGGCTTATGCCCGAAACATCGATTCTCCTGCTCCTTGGATGCTGCCTGACCTGCTGTGCTTTTCCAGCAACACATTTTTAGCTCTGATCTCCAGCATCTGCAATCCTCACTTTCTCGTTATCACAAACCCAAGTATTGCTTTAACAATGTTAATGATTGCTAATCAAACTCTCTGTATCAGACAATAATTATTACAAATATGGAGTCTCATTCCTTCAGGCTTTAGGTTTATCAGAGATTATAAAAATGTTAAAATGACAAATTCTGCTTTTTCTAACATTTAAATTTTTAAAATTCTCTCAATTCAATTTCTTTTCACTCTATTTTTCTTTCTGTGATTTGTTCAATGTAGAACTCACTCTCCTTAATTCACGTTCTTTGTCAGTTCATTCTCAGTCCTTAAATCTGTTTAGTTAAGGAGTGTTGGTTATTCTGCTCAGGTGTGCTGTTATCATCACTCTGCCATTTTAACCACACACTCTCAGCCATTTAGTGGGCAAAGCCTTTTCAATGTGAACATTGAAGGGTCACATCCAAGTTTAGGACCAATACCATTAGGCACCTGGTACAGAAAATCCTGGCCCAATAGTTTAATCCATTTGAAAATCACTTCCTCTCATTGGCAACCTTGTTGGTGGGTTTAGGAGAAATCAGTTGAGGTACAAATCCTACTGTTTTTTTTTGCGACAGTTCTGGAAAATTTTGATCGATTGGACAAGACAGTGGTAATTTGGGAGTTTTTTTGTTGACTTCTAATTATCCTTAAATATTGAGTATTACTTCTCAGGCATGTAACCACCTGGCTGAGTTAGCAAATAAACAGAATGAAGAGGAATTGCTCAGATCATTACATACAATAAAGTCACATGCACATTTTCAATAATTACGTCTTCTGCATAACTACACAGAGCAATTGGGGCACAAAGGAATTTGAACAGAAGTCACTGCAATGTTGTAATCGAGAAGTCAAGTTCACAAACCTTGCCAAGTATCTCCGGAAGTCCCAAGATCTGACCAACAAAGACACCAACACAGATGAAAATGGATGTGATCTGCCCTAGGGAGCCACGGATTTGCTTCGGTGAGATTTCACCCAAGTACATAGGAAGGGCACTGAGGGCAATGCCTGCAGAGAAGGCAGAACTTCAACATCAGATACCTAATATCGTGTGTCACATCACTGCAAAAATGAAAACAATGTGCCTACAGTTAAACACAGCAGCAAGCATTATCTGTAAAACAGTGTGCTGATTTGGGTCTGTCTGATTGCCTGCAATAACACAACGTTGGATTGCTAGAAATAAACGCATGCTGAGAAAAGGCAATTTTCAGAAAATAGTTTTATCTCAGCAGAATACTTCATTAAATTACATTTCTCTACATTCTTAAAACACGTTCTTGTCAACAGAATATCTCAACTACTTGTGCAATGCCGCATAAAGATATTAAGTTCCAAAAAAAGGTTAGAAATATAAGCAAGTAAGGAAGGATACTGGATCTTCTGTGGCTGATTATCTGGAATATTCTACTGTCACACAGATACAGCTTGTTCAGCCCAGCAGATTTATGGTCCACGCAAACATTTCATCACCCTTCTGATCAAATCCCCATCAACATATCCTTCTAAAACAAGAGTTGAATATTGTAGATGCTGAAACCATGAATTATTTTTTTTAAAAGTACTGCAAACAGGTGAGGCAGCATTTGTGGAGTTAATGGGTTGAAGCTATGGTTTATTGGCTGAATTGCGTTGAGTGTTTTTTTTGTGGAGATTCTCACCGTATAGCTCAGCAAGACTTTCATTGTATCTTTCCAAACTCACCTTATTAATTACTAGCCCCCGCCCCATGGTGTCCCTCATGTCTGATTTTATTCTGATCTTCTCACGTGTCATTTCTGGAACAATTTGTCAGTTATCAGATATCTACCGAAAGATCAGCTGAGTGTGTGTCCTTGAGCACATGGTGCCCTTGCTGAAGCATTACAACGGTAGCTACATGTTCAGCATTGAACTATGGTAGTGTCCTGTAAGTGGATCAGAGATGCACTATGAGGGTTCTTAAAGGCTGGCAAACATCAGATGCCACTGACTATAGAAGTGGGGTGCATGTAAACAGTGCCCATGGAGTATGCCCTGAAATGTTAATGTGCAAGGTTCAATATGGAAGTCTGTTGGAGCAAGCAGTAAGGTGAATGAAACAGATTCCTGCCTTGGTTTCCATGGCAAGTGCTCCTGATGTTGAGTTTGTTTGCCAAGTTTGGTCAAATAGGAAGCTGAACGTTAATGAGTACAATTGTGGCATTACTAAGGCATTTAACAAGATATAATCCCCCTTAAATGGCAACTCATCACTGACCACTCAAAACATCACTTGTGAAAAGCAGAAAAACTGGAACACCAAGCCTGTCTTCCCATTCAATTCTGTTACACATCCTGCCACAGTCCATGTCACTCATACCGCTGTCAGATTCTGCCCAATGATTCAGGTAAATGACTGAGAGGTGGGGGGGTCACTTTAATGTTTCATTCAAAAGACTGCATCTGAGATAGGGTAGCATCCCCTCCCTACTGCACTGGAACATTGCCTGGGGTTTTGTGTTTGAATCCCGGAATGGAGATTTCAATCCCTAACTTCAGACTCAGTCACAACACTGCTAATATAAGGCTGACACCGAGGTAGGTTGTAAGGTTCGTAATTCTGAGCAATATTCTTTGCCATATTCTTTCAGAAGTGTCCTTTAAATATTTTTCTGCAATATTGCTTGCTTTGGCAACTTCCCTCCCTTATCCCTTCCCTGCCTTTCTTTGCCATTACACAATGATTTCAAAGCCCATATGAGTACTGGCAACATATCTTTCTTTAAAGCTGCATAACCCAGAAACCACACCTACAGTCATTATTTATCACAGGCTCTGCTCATTCATCATTTATTTTTAAACTCTTCCCATTCGAAGAAGAATCAACCAGCAAGAAAAATATCAAGCTTAGACCAGAAGTTACTTCACCTTGCTTTACATTCCTCTTGGATATGTTAATCAAAATGAAATTAGAATAATGTGGACTTGCTATAAGTCCCTGTAATCTACGGTTTCTTAGAGAGTGAGATTTTCTTGGGTCAGGCTGCAATTTCTGTTGAGAGAAAGTGAGGACTGCAGATGCTTGAGATTCAGAGTCAGAAAAGACCTTGGATGCTCCCTGATCTGCTTTACTTTCTCCAGCGCCACGCTTTTCACCGCCGCAATTTCTGTTTTTCCCATTGCTCAGTTGATTAGTGCAGTCAGGCACAGCCCCAGGAGAAACCTCCACTCATGTGACAACTCATAGTCTGTTTTTTTCTGTAAAAACTTAGCGGAAAATAATGGGGGATGTCCCAGCAGTAGCAGTCTGATAGGTAAGAAAAGACAGAATTGGTAGCAAGGGGCTCTGAGAGGCAGCTCACTTCACTGTCAATTAACAAGAACCCTGTTGGTGTCCAGTCAATTGACTGAAAATGCCAGAACAGATAATTAATGAAAATCCAACTAGAAAGCTGAGGCCTTGAGTCTCCAGATGGTTATTCTCTATCAATTTGTAATGGCACAGTCATAAAATAATGAAGGTTTATTGTGTTTAAATATTCCAAAACAAATCTGAATTGCTAAATAGGCAGCTGCAGCCATAATGCAACTGAGAGCGGAGAATGTCTGTCCAGGCTGCTCTGATAGGGTCAGAACTAGGGTCAGGGAGAAGAACATTTCTGTGTCTTGTTGAACTGAGGAAATACAGTTCATTTGTGATTTTGGTATTCAAACTAACTTGAAAAGTTAATGTTTGCAATGCTTGGAGTCTGGAAACCATCAAAACTGAGTGCATTCTCGTGATATTACCAAAGCAGTCAGATTCCAGACAAGAACCTGGCTTGACACTTAATGGTTTTAGTTAATTTGACTTTAACAAGGTGGTTTCTAACTGCAACACAATGCTGCAACTGTTACCTTAACCATAAAATGGAAGCTCGGGATGAAATAAATGAAAAATAAAATGTAAAATAATTCAAAGTACATACTAACAATACAATTTAAAAGGTTTTAAACATGCAATAATCACATAAACATAATCACATAAATTCCAAAATATTCTGTTACAAATTGAAAAAAAGAGACAAAGTAGCATATGTTCCCAGAATACCAATCACAGCACATTCTCCTCGTGTCTGCGTGGGTTTCCTCCAGGTAATCCGGTTTCCTCCCACAATCCAAAGATGTGCAGGTCAGGTGAATTGGCCATGCTAAATTGCCCATAGTGATAGGTGCATTAGTAGGAGAATGGGTCATGGATGGGTTACTCTTCGGAGGGTCGGTGTGGATTTGTTGGGCCGAAGGGCCTGTTTCCACACTATAGGGAATCAGTGTCCCTATACTTAACACCTCAGTATGTTTAAGTCGTGTGCCTTCGACTTTGAGACTGAAACTACAGATAGCTTCTTCCAGGAACTGCCACATTCCTGCTTAAATACAGTCAGCTTCTTCAGGGCTTTAACCCACTACTTCTGGTCAATGACTAACAATAACTCTTCACTGGTTCACTGTATTTGTTTTCCTTCTGAGGAGCACCTTTCTGCACAGCTATTATATTCCAAAGATTTCACGAAACTGCCCCACTCAAAGTCAGATTGTTGTCTCTCTCTCAGACCTCGGTGTAGATGGGAGTTGCTCATCTCTCTGACAATGAATTATCACATGCTACAAAGTTACCAAAGAAGACAGCCAAGGTAGCAAAGAGGCTTATAGACTGATACACCTCAGAAGGAAGTGGGTACTGCAGATGCTGTAGATTAGAGTCAAGATTAGAATGGTGCTGGAAAAGTACAGCAGATCAGACGGCATCCGTGGAGCAGAAAAATCGACGTTTCGGGTAAAAGCCTGATGCTGCCTGTCCTGCTGTGCTTTCCAGCACCACTCTAATCTTGACAGCTCAGAAGGAGGCCATTTGGCCCATTAAACCTGATCTAGATTTTTGAAGGAGCTATCTAATTAGTCTTAGACCCTTACACTTTCCCTGTAGCTCTGTTTTTTTTTTTGTTTTTCAAGTACTTCTCAAATATCCTTTTGCAAGAAATTGTTCTGCTTCCCTAAACCTTCTAGATGAAAACTTTTTCTGTAACTTCTGTTTCCTAATGCCATCTCTCATTTTGTTACAATTACCTGTACCGTCTGATGACCAATCGTTCTGCCACTGAAAATGCTTTTCCTTATTTATCCTATCAATGCTGTTAATTATTTCAATCACCTCCCTGAAGCTGATGCTGAAAAAATTACAGCATGCAAATAAACAATACAAACAGGAGGCTGAGGAAGAATCTCAAACACTGACAAGTCACTCTCAGAAGTACTTTACATCTGTTTATATTATGATATAATTGTACAACAATTTGTAGAATCATTGGGAAAGCTACTGGACAATTATTTTATTGCACTTGTGACTGAATGTATCCCTGCTAGCTTACACTTATTGTATTTCGGATCACAGATTCAATTTCCCAAACTTCATTTTCTGCAGCGCTCTGTTGACTGCCATTGCTCGATTCAATCTTCAGGAGTGATACAAGGTGGCATCATCCACACTGGAGTCTCCAGGGGAGACGTGATACATATACCAAGACCAATTAAATGAAAATCCATTTGCTCTATCACTAACCTACATAATCCACATCTTCTGCCTATCTGATATCTGTTTCATTGTGTCAATTTGTTGGATTGAGTTAAGTCCGAATCTAGCTTATGATTAGAAATTGGAAATTATATTTAAAATGGGAAATTAGAATAAAAAAAACAAGAAGCTAAAGGAAAAGAGTGTGCTGAACTTCTTACATGAGAAGGGAACCAAAACACAGCCGCTGGAATTCAAAAGGTAGTAAATAAAAACCAAAAGGAAAGACAGTGCCTGGCAAAATTAAGCGAGGCATTTTTCAACAGGAGCTCTGTAAAATAAGTATTTTGACCACTATCACAGTCCCAGCTGTCTGTATGAAACAGGAGAGGCCTTACAAGAGAACCTTACTGTGGAAACCTTGGATTGTTTATACTGTAATTATCATCTAAATTGAAAGATGATATTAATGTCTTAAATTCAAACTCTATTATCTAACGTCTCATTCAGAATTTTTACTCTGCTTGAATGCTTTTTCATTAGGGGCTTATTAATGTTATATTAAGCATTCCAAATTTTGATAAAATAATGCCATTCACAGGAAAGGGTCAATGATTGAGATGTCATAGCTTCATGTTAAATGAAAACTGCATCTCGTTAATCGAAAGGACCCAGGGACATTATATGGAGTCAGCAAACAATGACATCAGATTATATATGGATGCACGTACATTGGAAGCAGAGTGATTACTCCAAATACAGAAAATGCATTAAAGTTTCAAAAAGAACTCTTTGAAAAAAATGTTGACCCTGGTACAGCCTCACCTGGTTGGAAGACAGAGGACAGGCCTTACAAGAGAAACTTCCAGTTCATGCCCTAGATTTCTAATCATCATCTAAAATACAAGATGGCAAAGCAGCTGGTCGCAATAAGCTGCAGAAGTGCCTGTGCCTGTGTCTCTGATACCACTGTATTCCATGCGCAGTGACGTCAGCATCTCTGCATGCACAGACAACATCCACCACGGCCACCAAATCAGACGGAATTGTTGAGATGGACTCTAAAAGCATCTATATGTAAAATGGAAATGTTTGGCTCAACCGAACATGGATCCATTTCAAGCAGAGTCAACTGAATTTATCATGGGAAATAGAGAAATGGCAGAAAAACTAAACAATATTTTTATGTCAGTTTTCACTGAAGAAGATGCAAGAAATCTCCCAAAATTAGCAATCTAAGTGACTAGGGAGGAATTGATATAAGTAAACAAGTTGTCATGGAGAAATGAATGGGGCTGAAACTTATTTAGTCCCTGGGACCTGATGTTCTACCTCCCAGAGTGTTGAAGGAGATGGATATAGAGGTAATAGATGCATTGGTAGTCATGTTTCAAAATTCCTTAGATTCTGGACTGATTTCTATAGATTGGAAGCTTGCAAATGTCACCCTAATATTTATGAAGGGAGCAAGTGAGAAAACAATGTACTAAAGACATATCATCTGTATATCAGAAATACAGAAATATTAAAGAATCTATTATAAAATATGTGATAAATAGATATCTTGAATAATAATGATCTAATTGGACTTGGTCAACATGGAATACAAATGGTCAATTGTGTTTGACAAACTTGAAGAGTTTTTAAGATGTTACCAAGAAAAATGTTGAAGGGGAGTGGATGAACATAGTAGTCTTGGATTTTCAGAAGGCGTTTGATATATTTTAAAGATCCTCCACAGGATATTGGTTAGAAAAATTAAAGCACATGGGCTCGGAGGTAATGGACTGTCATGATTAATGATTAGCTAACAGAGAGAAAACAGAGAGTAGGAATAACTGGATCATTCTCACATTGGCAAGCTCTGACTAATGGAATACTACAAGGATTGTACTTGGGCACCAGTTGTTCATGGTATATATCAATGATTTGGAGGTGGGTAAGAAATGTAATATTTCCAAATTTACAGATGGTGCAAACCTAAACAAGAATGTATGCTGTGAAGAAGATATACAATTATTTCAAGAGGATTTGCACAGGCTTAGTAAGTGGGCAAGTACAATGTGTACATATGTAAATTTATGCACTTTGGTAGGAAGAACAGATGTACAGGGGTAATTTTTTAAAAGGTAAGATATTGGAAAGTTAAGTGTACAAATGGGTGCCCTGAGCGATAAGTCTCTGAAGGCTAACATTCAGATGCAGCAAGCTATTAGGAAGGCTAATGGAATGCTAGCTTTCATTATAAGAGGATTTGGATACAGGAGGGATGAGGTCTTGCTTCAGTTGTATCCAAGTTTGGTTAGATCACACATGGAATACTGATGTTAGAATAGAGCCCTTTCCTGATGAAGGGCTTATGCCCAAAATGTCAATTCTCCTGCTCTCGGATGCTGCCTGACCTGCTGTGCTTTTCCAGCACCACACTCTCGACTCTGATCTCCAGCACCTGCAGTCCTCACTTTCTCCTGATGTCAGAATACACCCTATTCATTTTAGAGGAAATCAGAAGGGTTAGAAGATTGATTTGATAACTGGTTCTAAAACTCCACATATTGAAAGATTTTTGTTTATAATTTAGCAAGATAACTTATTGTTATCAAAATCCAATTTTGCAGAGGTAAATTCGGTTTAACCTGTATTCTGAAAATAGTTTCAAATTTCTGGTAGCTATCATTTCATTGCTTTCGAGTGAAGTGCTGCACGCATGTGCACTGTTCATTTCAACAGTAGAGACTGGCATATATTCTTCATCAGATGTACATTCCAGTATATCTAATATTCCAGCAGTCACCAGTCGTAAGCATCTCAGGCACCTGAGAAAAAACCTGAAAATGCTCCGTTCCCTGGGGATTCAGAAACAAACACACTTCTGCAACTCAAGACTTAACGAAACAGATCAACTCAATAGGACTTAAATATTCCCACCTCCATTCACTCCAATAATAAAACGCCCCACAATCAGCATTTCGAAGAAGCCAGCAGTTTCACTCAAGGACATCAATAAAGCAGCAAGGATTGCGAATCCATTATTTAAGAGAAGTGTGCCTTTCCTAGAAGCAAACAACACAGAGCTTTCAACCAAAGTAATTGCCTTCAGAAAATTATACAGATAAGATTCCACAGACATTCTAAAATTATGTATCTTGTTTACTCAGTATCTGAGCAATGTAACATTTCAAATTGTTGTATTCAACAGCCACTGTTAGTGCTGAGTAACTGAGTTACTGAACTGTTAGTAGCTGAGTTAATTTTAAAAAAACTTTTCAAATTCTCCTTATTTTTGCATAGGAAGGAAATAAGCAAACAAACATTCTTATTAAATGCTACAAGATACCAATAAAGTTTACTAAATACACAAAAAAAAACTAGGGAATTAATCCAGCAGATTTTCGTTACCAAAAATAATTTACACCACTGCTGCATATTAACAAATCTGGTACAAGTTTACAAATGAGGTTTTATAGAGTCAAACTGAAAAGCTGTAGGGTTGCTGATGTACCCGGGGTTGTTGATTCATCTCAACTGCAGGAATGTTGAGTATTATCCCATAGTGGTGTTACAATTTCTATGGAGATCCATAAACTAAAAGAACCAAATTTATCCAATGACCCTCACATTTATAACTTGAATATTGTTGAAAAGGATACCTGTGACCAAAGCTTTACATCTTGTGCTCAGCAGGGTAAACTCACAGAAATCAAATTTCAAATAACCACAACAATTTACACTGTGGGAGAAAAGGACACTTACTGGTTGGCAAGTAAACTCCGATAGGGATCAATAGGTTCCGCAATCTCCTGGGAAACTCAAAAAGGTACCAGGCTTGAACATGTTCCTTTTTGTTTGAATAGCACAGGTTCCTTCTGTAAAAACTGTCTTTTCATTTCTCTATTTTTGATTGTGGACCAAAATGGCAATGAACTGTTTTTAAAACCAAGGATTATTGTAGGATTGAAACACTTTCTAAAAGCAAGTAGCCGGACACTCATTGTATGCATTGTTTACAGAGCTGTTTTTTAAGCAATAGTGCAAACCTAGCTTGTAGTTGAGCTGGACCCATGGTGTGTGTACAAATGCAAATTTGGCGAGCAAGAAATAGCTGATTGATCTGTGAGCCAATGACTGGTTACCAATAATAAAGGCCTTCTACCTGCCAACAACTATCCAAATACCTGAACAACTTGGGAAGTGTGAGAAACGACTAGATCTCTAGAGGAGAAGGAACTGTTTTTGCTCTGCAGTAAAAAAAGACAGCCAATTTATTTCCCTTTCTCAATGCTGTATGCTATGCCTTTTAATTGATGAGTCAAAGACCTTTACAAATGTGAACCAGACATCCTGCATGTCAAATAAAGGCAACTGGAGAAGGAAGACTAAGCAGCAGTGTTCACCTCAGCAAACCCGAGGAGAGGGACCACTGAACTGCCTTCTTCGTCCTTTCCTCCACCTATAACACCAATTTTTTTTATTGTCTCTGTCTGGCTGTATGTTTGTGTAGGGAGAGTTAAGAATGGTGTTAGACTTTTATCTGGTAGTCATAGTTCATAATTGTTTACCTGTAATTCAAAACAATTTATTTGTAATTGCTAAGTCCAAAAACTTTGACCATGGGTCTAAAAGACAGAAAAATTGGGGAATTCAGTGAACTTTGATAAAATCTTTAACTTTTGTCAGGACTCTGGGAATATTGGGACTTCATTTCCAATGTGCTATCTCAGTGAGGGCTAACTTCTAGATATCATAAATGGGCTCCAATGTTTATCTTAAATTGATTGTTAGTATCACTATTAACACACTCAAGAGCTGCCCAAATTCAGAATCACATCTAACAGCAAATGTACTGTTTTGAATTTTTGACTGGTTTAATATCCTAATCTACCTGTTACCAACAACTGAAGGAACATGCTGAATCAGCTAAATAACACATTTCATGTGCCTGCATTGCACTGGTACTGAAATTAATATGTTGCATTGTTCAATTATGTGGTAGGCAGAATGTCGTTTTGGATTATTGGCACTATTAATGGAAAACATAACTCGTACAGCCACTGCATAGCGGCATGAAATGATTCGCTTAACCTGTTGTTCAATTCTTTTTGCAATACTTCAGGCTGAACAATCCTCTAGTCCAAATTACATTGAGTTTTTGAGGATTTTTCACCACGAGACCGCGCAAGATTTCTCACCACCCTCATGGCATCTCTTATATCCAGTTACAATCCATCTTACCATATGCCGTTCCCACAGTAACCTGCCACCCAATGGATATTTGTCAAAACACTGACATCTCTTGCACCCACACCATCTTTAAAAAGGTCTCTCTCCACCTGGATAAACATTGGTGATGTAGTGTTGACTCTCACTGGCAAGATAATGGCACAGCAGCCACAAAGCCATACTGCCACAGCACAAAGCATGTAATGCTGACACTCTCTTGCACATATAACCCCATTCCCTTACACTAGTCATTCTTTAACCACCAAAACCATACACTTCACTGTCCTTAGCTACATTTCATTCAAACTTTCTCTCTAAGTCAGTGCTACCTGTCCCCAATGCCCACTGGAGACCTACAGCTTACCACTGTCCAGTTGGGGAACATCACGCAGAAGTGAGCAATCAGACAAACAAAGACAAATGGGAGCTTTTAATTACTGAACCCAGGGAACCCAGGCGAAGCCAACAGAGGCTGAGCTTCACCCCTACAATGACAATGAGGTCATCACGACCCAGGATTATTATACTGTCTATGATCATCTGCTGCACCCAACACTCATCTATTAGAAGCAGCTGTCAATGAGATCCTGTCTGGCATGTAGCACCTGACCAAACTGAGCTCTTTCAAGGACAATGACAGCTTCCTCCTCCCCAGTGTCCTCACCCTCCTCCTCGGGAAACACTTTCCATTCGCCCAGTTCTTCAGTATCTGGGATATCACCTCATTGGATGCTGTAATAGTGCAGAGCACAGCTGCCAAGATAATAGGGCACACTCTGTCCAGACTGTCACAGCGAGTCATGCTTGTCACCTAGTAACCAGCTTTGTAAGGCATCTCAAGCCACAAATATACCCAGTACATGAGAATGCTCCGCGATGTAGGAGTCACGGCAGCTCCCAGGGTAGAGGGCACACACCTCCATGCAGTGGTACCAGTGATCAAAGATCATCTGTTCATTATTGAAATGGAACCCCTTCCACAGTGTTATGATACTGCCCTCTCACTGCCATGTGTATGCCATCAGTGGCACCTTCCGCATGGGAGAACCCAGCCATGTTCCTGAATCTGACAACCGTAAATGGGGAACCAAATGACCCTTGGTGTGATATTGCACGGATGACATCAGTCACTGTCCTGATACATTTGTGGGAGCACAACTGAGTGATCCCACACAGGTAAACCATCACTCCCTGGAAGGAGCAAGCAGCATGGAACTTCAGTGGGCAGTAACGTTTACAGCCAGCAGGAGGGGCAGGTTGGGGGTGGGGGGGGGGGGGTGGGTGCAGCGGCTCCCAGCCTGAAGCCCTTGGTTTCTACTGCCGTATCCAGCACCGTTCTGTCATAGTGTCACAGGACAAACCGAGCCAGTGACGTCAATGCGTCTCACTCAACCCCTGAGGGCCCCCGGGATCATGAGCTTTCCCTGAGCTGGGTGGTCCTCTTCCTCAGTGCTGATCTCCTGCCACTTTAGGGGTTGTTGTCGGCTTCTGTCCTTTTGGATCCATCTTCAATTTTTTGGAAAGGCAGCCGAAGCAACCCACATGTCAATAGCAGCACGACCCATCACACTCAATGGAAAAGACCTAGACTTGAAACGGAGCGAAAGGGTTTCTTTGAATTCAGAACAGTTATTGATGACATATCTTGCAGATGAAGGCTGGACACACTTCCCCATGCAGTGAGACACGATGCACCCTGATAACCAGGGACATGTCTCCATGATCCATCCACCTTCAGGCTCAACATATGCTGCAACCTGGTAAAGGTACTGAGCAGGCTGAGAGTAACTCAGTGTCATTGAGAAAGCAGTGTTCTGACACACTACCTATTCTGGACTCCCATTAAACACTCAGTGTCGCACTGCATTCAGGACAGAACATTGTGATGGTAGATGAGAAATCAATGGTGTGTGGCTCACACAGGACTGTTGGAAGTTTGGACAAGTGGTGGTTCCTCTTCAGCAAGCAATGTTGTTACTGCTGATAACTTCCACATTGAGATTCCCAAGTTCAACTTACAATCACCTGTGGCACATTGCAAACCAGCTTCTGACCCTTAAGTATCTTCATGCTGCATATCCAGCAAATGATCCATGAAATGGTTGCAGATTAAGTGTAACTGCACTTTGCAAATGGTTATTTTATGTAGTTGTTGCTGCCATGTTGTAGCATCCAACAATTGTGGATCCTGTGCTTTTACCCATCAGTGACACTGATTCCAGCCCCCTGGGTGTTGACCCAGCCATTTTCTAGGAGCATCTCAAATCTAGACTGTCACCTTTGTAACTCCCTGACTGACTGATGGGTCAGAATTCCCTTGACAGCTTGTACTGGCTCTACAGGAATGACTGGTGATCACATTCCAGACTGTACTGGGACAGATCCTCTATCCCAACTGGATGACTGATTGTGTCAAAGACCCTGGACTCAGTGCAGACTGATCTTGACTGACATATCCCCTTTTTCAGGCTTATGCCCGAAACGTCAATTCTCCTGCTCCTCGGATGCTGCCTGGCCTGCTGTGTTTTTCCAGCATCACATTTTTCAACTCTGGCCTCCAGCATCTGCAGTCCTCACCTTCTCCTCCCTTACATATCCCCTGAATGACAACATTCCCCCACTTGACTGGACTAAGAACTAGCACCCCATCAGTTTCTGAACGGCCTTCTGATTGAATGAATGTGCAGTGTGTTTACCACACAGGGCACATGCTATAGATTGACATTTTGAAATGCCATTCAGCAAAATGGAAATGCCCATGGGGCAGTTCAAATACTGGCAAATGTGACAAGCAATCAGTCAATGAGTCTGCACTGAAGAGCATCTCAAATCAGCAGCTCAAAAAGTCTTTGACTGTGGCTGAACTGCCAATGTGCTAGCAGGCATAGAACAGCATAGCAAGGCAAGACACAGATGCTGTGGGCATGCAGGTAGGTACTAAGTGAGCCAACAATAAAAGAGCGAGTGAGCATTCCTGAGGTGCAACTTTGTCCTATTCCCATCCCTTTGTCTGGGAGTGGGGTTTGGGGGGTTTCTGGTTGGGAGGATGGTTGTAAAGTGTCTTGGGGGTTATAAAGGATTGGGGGGGAGATGTAGTAGGGACTGTGTCCTAAATTAGGAGATCAGCTTAATGTTTACCCTGGAGTTAGACTAAACTTTCAATTGTCTAACATTTCCTGGGTGACTATTAGCTGAACAGAAGTAGAATGCTCTAGGTTCTCCTAGATCAAGGAATTTCTTTGGAGGGTTTCACACATCTGGGATATGCCAGTCAGAATCTTCAATTTCCAGAGCAATTCCCACAGAGTCTGCTGGTCTGGGATTCCTCAAGGTCCTAAAGCACAACTGTAGTATTCACATTACCCGATTGGAATGTCTAGGCCATTGTCCCTTTGAAGTCGACTGACCGTCAGATTTGATGCAAGAGTAGGCTCCAACCTATCTTGGCCTCAGGGATATCATAAACAGAGGTCAACCTGGGGCTGAAGTTCCATATATTTAACTTCATCAGCAGATTAGGGGATGGGAAAGGCAGAAAGTCCACGGACCCCAATCTGGTTGGTGGACAATCAAGTCAATAGCAGGGTCTGCCTGGAGGTTTGTAGCTCTAATCTCATATGGTGGAGGATTGTGGGAAACTCTTATTTCCATGTATACCAATGTGCCATTGAAATTGTGTTGTGTTCAATGTTTCTATGAAACTCTGCTGGCGCATTAGAACTTTAGATTAACATCTCTTAGGAAATAGCAACTTTTGGGTACGTTGGCATTCAAGAGATCAATTCTGTTAGGGGATTCTGAAGTCTAAGGAACAGACAGACGTTTCTGTTGCCAGCAACGAAAAAGCAGAATGGTGTGTTGTTTCCCTGGTGCCAGGATCAAGGATGTCTCAGAGAGGGTGCAGATGTTCTCACGGGGGAGAGGGATCAGCAAGAGGTCATTGTCCACATTGGAACTAACAATATAGGAAGGGAAAAGGTTGAGATTCTGAAGGGAGATTACAGAGAGTTGAGTAGAAATTTAAAAAGGAGGTCCTCAAGGGTAGTAATAGCTCGATTACTCCCAGTGCTACGAGCTAGTGAGGCCATGAATAGGAGGATAGAGCAGATGAATGCATAGCTGAGGAGCTTGTGTATGGGAGAAGGATTCACATTTTTGGACCATTGGAATCTCTTTTGGGGTAGAAGTGACCTGTACAAGGAGGACGGATTGCACCTAATTTGGAAGGGGACTAATATACTAGCAGGGAGATTTGCTGGAGCTGCTCAGGAGAATTTAAACTAGTAAGGTGGTGTGGTGTAAAATTATGTCCCAATACATGTGTGAATCATTATGCAACACATGTATTGGGCCAAGCAGTGGAATGTGGTGAAAGGGTTAAAATTGTGTCCCAATACATGTGTGAATCTAACCGAAAATGGAAGGTGTCGCTTAGTCCCGTGTGAATCTTATTATACACCTTCCCGTGTGAATAACCAGAATGAAATGTGTTTTTTAGCCTTGCTCTGCTCTAACCGAAAATGGAAGGTGTCGCTTAGTCCGGGGGGGGGGGGGGGGGGGGGGACCCAGCGAGATAGTGAGGAAAGAGATCGATCTGAGACGGATACAGTTGAGAACATAAGTGAGTCAAACAGTCAGGGCAGGCAGGGACAAGGTAGGACTAATAAATCAATCTGCATTTATTTCAATGCAAGGGGCCTTAGAGGGAAGGCAGATGAACTCAGGGAACATGGGACTGGGATATCATAGCAATTACAGAAACATGGCTCAGGGATGGGCAGGACTGGCAGCTTAATCTTCCAGGATACAAATGCTACAGGAAGGATAGAAAGGGAGGCAAGAGAGGAGGGGGAGTGGCATTTTTGATAAAGATAGTATTACAGCTGTACTGAGGGAGAATATTCCTGGAAATACATCCAGGAAGTTATTTGAGTGGAACTGAGAAATAAGAAAGGGATGATCACCTTACTGGGATTGTATTATTGACCCCCTAATAGTCAGAGGGAAATTGAGAAACAAACTTGTCAGGAGATCTCAGCTATCTGTAAGAATAAAAGGGTGTTTATGGGAGGGGATTTTAACTTTCCGAACATAGACTGGGACTGCCATAGTGTTAAAGGTTTAGATGGAGACAAATTTGTTAAGTGTGTACAAAACAATTTTCTGATTCACTATGTGGATGTACCTACTAGAGAAGGTGCAAAACCTGACCTAGTCTTGGGAAATAAGGCAGGGCAGGTGACTGAGGTGTCAGTGGGGGAGCACTTTGGGCCAGTGACCATAATTCTATTAGATTTAAAATAGTGATGGAAAAGGATAGGCCAGATCTAAAAGTTGAAGTTCTAAATCGGAGAAAGGCCAATTTTCGAAAGCTGATTGGGGGCAAATGTTCGCAGGTAAAGGGACGGCTGAAAAATGGGAAGCCTGCAGAAATGAGATAACGAGAATCCAGGAAAGGCTGGTAAGTTGAGGGAATGCTGGATGACTAAAGAAATTGAGGATTTGGTTAACAAAAAGAAGGAAGCATATGTAAGGTATAGACAGGATAGATTGAGTGAATCCTTAGAAGAGTAAAAAGGAAGTAGGAGTATTCTTAAGAGGGAAATCAGGAGGGCAAAAAGGGGACATGAGATAGCTTTGGCAAATAGAATTAAGGAGAATCCAAAGGGTTTTTACAAATACATTAAGGGCAAAAGGATAACTAGGGAGAGAATAGGGCCCCTCAAAGATCAGCAAGGCAGCCTTTGTGTGGAGCTGCAGAAAAAGGGGAAGATACCAAATGAGTATTTTGCATCAGTATTTACTGTGGAAAAGGATATGGAAGATATAGACTGTAGGGAAATAGATGGTGACATCTTGCAAAATGTCCAGATTACAGAGGAGGAAGTGCTGGATGTCTTGAAACGGTTAAAGGTGGATAAATCCCCAGGACCTGATCAGGTGTACCCAAGAACTCTGTGGGAAGCTAGAGAAGTGATTGCTGGGCCTCTTGCAGAGATATTTGTATCATCGATAGTCACAGGTAAGGTGCCGGAAGACTGGAGGTTGGCTAACGTGGTGCCACTGTTTAAGAAGGGCGGTAAGGACAAGCCAGGGAACTATAGACCGATGAGCCTGACATCGGTGGTGGGCAAGTTGTTGGAGGGGATCCTGAGGGACAGGATGTACATGTATTTGGAAAGGCAAGGACTGATTAGGGATAGTCAACATGGCTTTGTGCATTGGAAATCATGTCTCACAAACTTGATTGAATTTTTTGAAGCAGTAACAAAGAGGATTGATGAGGGCAGAGCGGTAGATGTGATCTATATGGACTTCAGTAAGGCGTTCGACAAGGTTGCCCATGGGAGACTGAGTAGCAAGGTTAGACCTCAAGGAATACAGGGAGAACTAGCCATTTGGATACAGAACTGGCTCAAGGTAGAAGACAGAGGGTGGTGGTGGAGGGTTGTTTTTCAGACCGGAGGCCTGTAACCAGTGGAGTGTCACAAAGCCCTCTATGCTTTGTCATTTACATAAATGATTTGGATGCGTGGTATGGGTATGGAATGAGCTGCCAGATGATGTGGTGGAGGCTGGTACAATTGCAACATTTAAGAGGCATTTGTATGGGTATATGAATAGGAAGGGTTTGGAGGGATATGGGCCGGGTGCTGGCAGGTGGGACTAGATTGTGTTGGGATATCTGGTCGGCATGGACGGGTTGGACCGAAGGGTCTGTTTCCATGCTATTTTTCTCCATGACTCTACACACACACTCCTAGACGACTGCACGTGCACACACACACACACTCCTAGACACACACACGCTCCTGGACACACGCACATACACACATTCCCACTGACATATACACTCACGCAGACCCTCTCTCATACACTCCCACACTCACATACGCATGCTCTCACAGACTTTACACTCACACACATACACACACTCTCTCACAGACACCCATAACCTCTCGAGGAGAATGTGAGGACTGCAGATGCTGGAGATCAGAGCTGAAAATGTGTTGCTGGAAAAGCGCAGCAGGTCAGGCAGCATCCAAGGAACAGGAGAATCGACGTTTCGGGCATAAGCCCTTTCCTGAAGAAGGGCTTATGCCTGAAACGTCGATTCTCCTGTTCCTTGGATGCTGCCTGACCTGCTGCGCTTTTCCAGCAACACATTTTCAACCCATAACCACTCCCCCTCCCCCAACACACACACACACACATAGCTTGTGGGTGAATCTGTACTTGCAGAATTACATTTTACTTTGCTCAAAAACTGCATGAATTCATGTAAGATTCTGTGAATCCGTTTTTTAGATTAGAGTCAATCTGACCATTGTGGCACAGACAGTTTCACACAGGGAAACCCACACCTTTAATACATTATCTGGGCCAACATGACTCCAATTGTTAAAGTTCACTTGAGAATGTAACGTTTTAAAAAGTTCTGCAATTTACATATGAAAGAACTGAAACCAACATGGTTATTCTAACAGACGAGATACTTAACAAACAATCAGGCCTATATCCCTCCAAACCTTTGTTGTTCATGTACTTTTCTAATTATATTTAGAAAAGGAAACAAATAAATATGGCCATGATCTTTACATCTGTTTTACATCAGCTTGTTCAGCAGAAATTACAACTTAATTCAACATTAAGCACTTAGTCCCCCTTATTCCACATGGCTAAATGCTTTCACTGTATTTAGATTAGATTACTTACAGTGTGGAAACAGGCCCTTTGGCCCAACAAGTCCACACTGACCCTCCAAAGAGCAACCCACCCAGAACCATTCCCCTCTTTTTACCTAACCCTACAGGCAATTTAGCATGGTCAATTCACCTGACTTGCACATCTTTGGACTGTGGGAGGAAACCGGAGCACCCAGAGGAAACCCACACAGACATGGGGAGAACGTGCAAACTCGAGACAGTTACCTGAGGCAGAAATTGAACCCGGGTCCCTGGCGCTGTGAGGCGGCAGTGCTAACCACTGAGCCACCGTGCTGCCCATTTACAGTGAGGACATAGTACCATGCCCACGTTCACCACTTCCTCTGGAAGTTCCTTTCACCTAGGAACCACACTGTATAAAAATAAAATTACCCCCATTTCTTTTGTAAATCTTTCTCCTCTCACCTTAAAAATATGCTCCACTTGTTTCTGATACAGTATAAAATGTTTCTTCTGCTTTATGTTGGTATTTATGTGAATGTTCTGATGAGTGCAAGATAAAAAGCTGTGACAGAATGTATTTTTTGTCAGCAAATCTCAAATTTTGTGCTATTAAAAGATGAAAATAATATGCCAATTGCAACATTTAAAAGGCATTTGGATGGATATATGAATAGGAATGGTTTGGAGGGATATGGGCCAGGTTCTGGCAGATGGATCTAGATTGGGTTGGGATATCTGGTCAGCACGGACAAGTTGGACTGTGCTGTACATCTCTATGACTCTAAATAGATCCGTTGGGGTCCCAGAATGAAGTGGTGGGCCGTCTGATTAGCCAACGGCTTTGGGCAACCTGGCTATCCAGAGTCGAGTTGTGTGATGGTGGTTGGGTTAGGGGAAGTGAAGGTGGGATGAGAGATACTCACCCTGTCATCTGTCAGCTCTTACTTAACTATTTTGTGGGCAATTGGGTGAGTTCTCTTGCCAATTGACGTGCAACCTAATGTATTCACTCCCTTATAATGTCATAGAGTTTTACAAAAATAAACCTTTCAGTCCAACTCATCCACATCGACCAGATATCCTACATTAATCTAGTCCCATTGCCTACATTTGGCCCATATTCCCCAAAACCCTTCCTATTCATGTACTCATGCCTTTTAAATGTTGTCATTGTACCAGCCTGCACCACCACCTCAGGCAGCTCATTCCATACACACACCATCCTCTGAATGAAAAAGTTGCCCCTTAAGTCCCTTTTATATCTTTCCCCGTCACCTTAAACCTACGTCCTCTTGTTTTGGACTCCCCTACCCTGGGAAAGAGTCCTTGGCTATTCACCCTGTTCATATCCCTCATGATATTTAAAAAAAGAATAATTATGATCTTGATCTTTACATCTGTTTTACATCAGCTTGTTCAGTAGCAATTACGACTTAATTCAACATTAAGCACTTAGTCCCCTTTATTCCACATGGCTAAATGGTTTCATTGTTATTTACAGTGAGGACACAGTACCATTAAAGATCAGAAAACATCATTGATTTCTAATTATCCAATCTGCAAAAACTGCACACAGCCCACCCTTTGAAGGAGCATGGTCACACTGGCAGCAGGTTCGGGATTTTAGTGTCTAACTGTGCACCTGTGGATTCCCAGAGTTACCATCAGTTGTATGTCGTGATGACAGTGAATGGCGGCAATCGTTTCGTTCTCCAGCTGCAACATCCAGGCTGTTACAATAGATACCACAAACTTGTAACAAATAAACAAGCATTAAGAATCATCAGTTTTAGTTCTTCTTTGTAGGAACATACCTGCCCAAGTGTTTCACAAACGGGGTGACAATAAATGCACCGACCAGACCACCAATGGCAGAAATGGAAACAATTATTGACCAGAGAAGTGTCAGTGATTTGGTCTCAATGGGTGTTCCAAATCGCCTGGTCCATGATTCATTGCAAAAGGCTTTAACGTACTGAAAAGAAAAAATAAATTTGTGTCAGTACCAAGATAGCAAGAAACAAACCAAATCTCAAAGAACTGAAATGATGGATTGACCTAGAAAGTATAGAAAAAAAGCCATAAATATTAAATACATTGCATGAAAAGGTCTGCCTCTTGATGATAATAGATATGTAAATTAGAATTCAAGATAATGACAATATGCTTTTCTCATTTGTTCTGCCTGCATCATTCACAGCAAATTCTTCTGTCAGGATTGTCTATGGCCAGTTGCTAAAGGATGCCTTTTTCCAGCCTGAAATGATTGTCCCTTTGATGGTGCCTTTTTTTCTCATCCCGTGGAGAAAGACTTGACCTTAAATCTGACCTTCTGCACAAGAGCCACAGGAGCTGAGGCAAGTGGTGGCAAATGTTTTTCTTTGGGGTGGGGAGGAGTTGGGAGGTGGTGTGGTTTGTGACTACAAGTCCACAGATCATTGTTCTATGTTAAAAATTCTTCAAGATCCAACAGGTCTGCATAACCAATTAAGCCCACATTTAATCTTTAACATGATATTATGCCATTATAATTATTTGGAGCTTGGTTGTGACATGGAAGTAATGGATTTTTGATTTTCAGTTCGGTGAAGGTTATTGATTCTCTTTGAAGAATCAGAAACTCTTCATTTAGCAATGAGTCAGACAGTATTTCTAAGAAGTTGTGCATTAAGTTAAATCACTGGACAAGCTCCTAGTTAAATATTTGCTGTGATGCTCATTAAATTAAGTGTTTACAATCTACAGAAATAGAAACCAGATTTCAGAAATAGGTTCAGCTCAGAATGGAGCAAAACAGCAGGGAGCAGTTTCAAGATAGAAACAAGTCTTAAGCTGTTTTAGCTGCCTCAGAGTTCGAGAAAAGTAAATGTGTTAGCCTGTCTATGTATCTCAAGCAGAGATGGAGAGAATAAAATCTAGTGAATCTGCAGAAAGTTGCCTAAAGGAAACATTTGCAACATCATTAAATGAGTAAAAAATTAAAGATAAAAGGTAGGAATGTATTTCACTGGGGTTGAGTGTCTGTAAAAGATATTGCTGGGAAAAAGGATTGAATTTATCTTTTTCATGAGAAAATCTTTTCAACTTGTCTTATACAGTTATATAGTGCTTTTTCTCTTTTCTTTGAGGTGATGAACACATATTATTGTTTTTTTGTTTCAATCTACGCACTTAGAATGAGAGCCCACTGCTGAATTTGTCCTGAGGTTATTCGCAGCACAGCTTTGTCTTCTGTGTAGCTGTTGCAGAGGATTGTGGTCTGGTACTGTGTCAAATTCACATCCATAAAAAGGTATCGGTGAAACTTTCTCACACCAAAGGTAACCACCAAACATTCCAACTCTATGTGAGCCTAATTGCACTCCTCATCAGCCAAACAATCCTGATTCTTGGGATCATTGTGTGCCCACACCTTAGATGATGATAGCTGCTTCTTCACTTCCCTAAAGGCTATATCTTGGTTAGGAGACTATTTCCAAGGCTGACCCTAGTTCCACCTCGGGACCCTACAACCACATGGCATCAACATCGACTTCACCAGTTTCCAAATAGCTGCACCCCCAATCTCAATCCAGATCCAACATTCCAACTCAGCACCACCATCTCAATCTGACCAACTTGTCCATCTTCCTTCCCACCTCTCTGTTCCACCCTCTCCACCAACCTATCACAATCACCTCCTACCTACATCCACCTATCACCATCCTACCTAACTTCCCCCCACCCCACACCAATTTATCTCTCAGCGCCTTTTCCCCTCCACATTCCTGATGAAGGGCTTATGCCTGAAACATTGGCTCTCCTGATTCTCAGATGGTGCTTGACCTGTTGTGCTTTTTCCAGTGCTACAATTCTCAACTCTGACTCTCCAGCATCTGATGTCTTCATTTTCTCCTTTTACAATAGCAGATGTAAGGGTGCCAGTATGTAGGTGAGGTTACATAAGAACTTTCCATAATAATTCACCAATCCAAGGAAGGATGTAAGCTCCTCGTACAGACATGGAAGCTGGGGTACTGTTTATCACCCTCACTTGATCGTCCAACAGGTGTAATCCAGTCTAGTTGACTGCATAGCCCAAGTATGTCACTTGAACATCTGGAACAGAAATTTCTCCCTTATAAAGCATATGCCCACTTTGGAGAAACATCTAAGGATTTTGTCCAAGTCCTCCAAGTGCTCTTTGTGGTCTTCCCTGATATTAGCACATCATCCAAATAAATGGTGACCTGGGATAGTCCATGTAAAATGTTCTCCATTGTCCATTGAAAAACAGCATTCTTGTACATTGGTACCAACCCTTATCAGTATTAATTGTAGCATACTTCAGGAAATCCTCACCTAACCACAACTGCAGATATGCATGGCTCATATCCAGCTTCGTGAAGGACACCCCCTCTGCCAGTTTTGTGCATGAGTCCTCCAGTGTGTGGGATTAGGTATTTGTTCAGCTACAAAAAGCAGTTTGCCGTTTGCTTAAGATCTCCATGAAGGCAAACTGACCCATTGGGCTTCACAATCGGTACAACTGATGCTGCCCATTCCACAAACTGTCCTGGTTTGATGATTCCTTCGCTTTCTAGCCTTCTGATTTTTGCCTCTACTTTTGCACATAAGGCAAATGGCACTGGGCAGGCCTTGCAGATTCATGGAATTGTTCCCTGGTCAACAAGTGAGGTGGTCTGGATAGTCCTTCCTGACAAGCATCCGGGTATTTAATTGGGACTTCACTCAGGCAGCCATTTTCTAATCAAAAAATATAGAGCCTTTTAAGGTGAATCTTCCTCAACCAATTTCACCCCATCAGGCTTTGGCCCAAGACTTTTACCACAATCAGTGGTAACTGAGCTAGCTGCTTCTCATACAAGACAGGAATTAAGTTGTCCCTTTAATATGTAAAGGTTCCCCAGTATAGATTCTCAGTCTAGCCGAGGACTACACAAACTCAAAAGTTGGAGCCCAGCGTAAATTTTGTGAATGACTGGTTCTGCAATCACTAATACAGTTGTGCCAGTATCAACCTCCATTAGAACTGGGTGACCATTTAGCCAGACGTTTATTTTGATTGGTTTGGATTTGGATATTGCTGAGCAATTTAACTGTTCCAAGCCAGATTTGGAGTGTACAATCCCCTGGATATCAGCCTATGAGTTCTTACTTAATTTAGACCTAGTGAGATTCTTTTGCTGCCTCAAATCTGCATATCAGCAGCAACTACAATGGCTTGCCAGTCCAGATCCTGAAGAAAATGGTAACCATTTAACTGAAAGTTGGCATTGTTTAGGTGTTGTGCTGTGGGCTGACCTAGAGTCAGTCTGTTCAGGATATGTCCTGAGTGAGAATATGCAATTGCCATTACTCAAGTGGTGTTCCCCAAGCTCAGTGAGACTGACGAGAGGATCCACCTCCAATGGAACACTCTGTAACTCATATGTTCCACTTTCTGCATTTTGCATGATAAAGGCAGTTGTAGTATCTAGTTGAAGTCCAGTTGGGCTTTAGCTAGTAGGTGCTTTTGTCTGATTACCTCTAATTCCACATACCAAATTTTCAGCTTGCTCAGATTTTCATTAAGGGTTAAATCAAAGTCACATGTCTCTGCCAGTCACCTTAACTTCATCAAAATCCTAACACAGATTCCCTTGGTTCTTGAACTGCCAAGTAAAACTGATAGGGTCTCAGAATTAGAAGAGGTTTGGTATCATAATATTCCTGAACTAGTCAACTCTTGAAAAGTTTTCATATCTAGTGCTTCAGGAAACAGAAAGCTCCTAATAACTGAAAAGGCTGCGGGTCCACAAGTTGTCAGGAGAATTATTTGTTGCTTTTCATCTGCCCCAATGTCATTTGCCCAGGAAAAAGTAACGCATTCTTTTCACATACTGGGCCCATTCTTCAACAGCAGGATTGAACGACTCAAACTTCCCAAATAACAGCATTGTGCCAGCATTGCTTACCCAACTCAAGGACAACTGTTGCAAGCAAGTTTCTTTAGGAGCATTTGTTTCTCTCATTACAGTTGAAATAACTCCACAGAGGCCCGTTTTCCCATCACCAGGTCACTCTTTATTTACATGTGCATAGTACGTGATACATGACAACTAGCTCAGAACCTAGCTCCTTGAGTGAACAGAGTGTGACACTCTTGTTTATATCTGTCAGCCTAGGCTCCCTGACCGAACCAGATTAACAGCCCTAATCAGGGAACTCATACTCTATAAGGTCCATCAGGCTGACCTCATTACAATCACCACACAAAGTATTCTGAGATGTGACATTATCTAAAGAACAGATCACTTGGGATCTATGCGACAGAATCTTGTGGAGATGATGGCACAGAATCTTATGCTAGTCAGGCACTTGCCAGGCCAATAGCAAGCCTTTCCCTAGGACCCAGCACCCTGAGATAGGACATCCCACCATACAAGAGCTATCTTCCAATCAGTAGCTGGAAGCTCGTCCATACACAAGAGCATCGGTGTGGGATGGTAGCTGCTGCCAATATGATATCACCCTAGGTGTCAGGTTGTGGAGGCTTCCACGATGAGTTGTGATTAGGTAGGAGCCAAGGGGAGAAAAATCGATCGTTAGAGAGGTTGGCAACAAGTACTGAGGTTCACTCTCAACTGGTCCTGCCTTCTCAATGCCAGGTCACTTGATCAGGCACTGAGTACTTTTGAACAAGGGGCATGCCATGGCAGCCAGTGAACAATGTCTGTGTATCAAACCTGCCATCGGCTGAAAGGTTAATACAATATACAGTGAGACAAGGCCCTTGAAGTGGCACTAATTTTCCACTTAAACCCTATGTTTTGTAGCAGGAAATGAATACCATACCCAGATCTTTGCACCTATACTTAACTGGGTGAAGCAGGAAGGTAGTAGGGTCCCTATGCATCACCCTCCCATCCAATTAAATATCACCCACCAGCAAACTACCAAAGGGAATGCACAAGCATCTAGGTCTCATTCTCAAACCTATTATCCTCTAGTGGTTTCCACAAATCCTATTGTAAAGTAATTGGTAAGACATTGATTGACTATTATCATTCCAATCAGCAGAAACCTTTTTTATTTATGTTCATTGCTATATACCTGCAATCAGAATTGATTCTGTCCACATCTGATGTTTATTCACACTGATCATTGGAATGTGATCAAGAATAGATGCTAGGAGAAAGTGAGGACTGCAGATGCTGGAGATCAGAGTCGAAAAGGGTGGTGCTGGAAAAGCAAAGCAGGTCAGGCAGCATCCGAGGAGCAGGAAAATCCACATTTCGGGAATTAGCCCATCATCAGGAGTGTTGATGAAGGGCTTATGCCTGAAACGTCGATTCTCCTACTCCTCAGATGTTGCCTGACCTGCTTTGCTTTTCCAGCGCCACTCTTTTCGATGTCAAGAATAAATGCCCTGAGTAATCCTGATTGTTGATGTTGATCATTATTATAGTAGCCTAAGATAAATTTGAGTCAGGGTAACAATGATTCATGAGCATGATATGTCCTTATTTAGCTACTTACTGAATATACTCACTTAAGTACTGAAGAAGCTCTGGGCACTGGGATGACTTTCATACCCTCCTGGCTGGACCAAAACACAGCAGCCATAATGCTGTGAATGTTCCACTAAGAGTGAGGGATTTATTAACAGATGAGACAACACACATTTGTAGACAAATATCTACAAAACTATAAAACCTGAATCGAACCACAATGGTATATTCTCCAGAATAGGTGCACAGTGCCTCAGTGTGCTGCTGCCTCACAGCAGAAGGGACCCGGGTTCGATTCCAGCCTGGCGCGACTGCGTGCAGTTTGCACATTTTCCACGTGTCTCTGTGGGTTTCCTCCATATGTTCCAGTTTCCTCCAACAGTCCAAAGATGTCCAGGTTAGATAGATTGGCCATGCTAAATCGTACATAGCATCCAGGGATATGCAGGCGAGCCATGGGAAATGCAGTGTTACAGGGATAGAATGGGGCGTGGGTCTGGATGGGATGCTCTTCGGAGGGTCAGTGTAGACTCAATGGGCTGAATGCTCTGCTTCTACACTGCTGAGATCCAAGTGTCCACTACACAGACTGATTAAACTGAGATGGATGTTCCTTGACTATGTCACCACTCGAGTTGGATAACAACTAAGGCCTGACTTTACTGGGTTTTTGCTGTTAGTTCCAGTGGGAAAAATATTCCAGGGAGTGGGAAGGCAAAGCTTGGGGTGGAAAGTGATCGCATTGGGAACCTGTGACCTCGGCTATGAGAAACCCAATGGGCCAGCCTTGGGTATTCAAGTTGCAATTGTTGTCTGAACATCTAAAATTTATGATTTGGAGATACCGGTGTTGGGCTGGGGTGTACAAAGTTAAGCGAGGGTGCTTCCAATTAAACCTGTTGGACTGTAACCTGGTGTTGTGTGATTTTTAACTCTAAAATTTATGGTAATTCAACTTTACATTCACTCTAGCCATTTTGAAATGTTCTACTGCAGTATTGGAACTTTGCTTGAAGTGTGTTGGGAACACTAATTACATGTAAACGGGGTTTTCATTACACTCCTGGCAAAAGTTTTGTTATACAGTCACATAAAACCTAAGGAAATTCAGGCCTTCTGCCTTTATAGCAAAATTCTGCCACTGTTGGTGGGTGATGGATAGTGCAGCAGTTCAGGCAGCATCCAAGGAGCAGCGAAATCGACGTTTCGGGAAAAAGCCCTTCATCAGGAATAAAGGCAGTGAGCCTGCAGCGTGGAGAGATAAGCTAGAGGAGGG